>NC_069506.1:340105487-340155487 GCF_027579735.1 Bombina bombina
GCAGACATCGGCGCTATGTTTGCAGACTTCTATACTAATTTGTATAATATCGATACACATGAACATCCCCTCTCGGCCCCCGTTCAGGATATTTCAGATTTCCTAAGGACCTTAAATCTTCCACAACTGGCGGAAGCAGACCTAGAGACAATAACACAACCGTTCTCGTCCAGAGCGATTTAGAATGTTTTAAAGCAAATACAAAATAACAAAGCCCCAGGCCCAGATGGCTTTACAGGAACATTCTATAAGAAATTAAAACCACAACTCTTGAGAATATGAAGAACCTTTTTAATGAGATTAGGGAGTCAGGAGAGATTCATAAGGAATTCCTCGAGGCTACGATTATTCCCATTCCTAAATCGGGAAAAGATCACACTAAATGCGGTAATTATCATCCTATATCCCTTATTAATTTAGACACTAAGATTTATTCAAAACTAATTGCCAACAGAATTATCCATTTACTCCCCACAATATTACACCACGACCAGGTGGGATTTACACTAGGTAGGCAAGGACCGGACAATACAAGGCGGCTGATCTCGGTCTTCACAGAAGCAAATAGAATTGGCATCCCCATGGTGGCCCTGTCGTTAGATGCCGAGAAGGCCTTCGACAGGGTTAGATGGGATTATATTTGGGAAGTCCTCCGATCCTTTGGATTCCCCGAACCCTTCATCAGAACAATTAAGGCCCTATACTCAGCTCCACATGCGAGAGTGAGGGGTATGGGATTTTGTTCCCCAGAATTCTCAATTAGTAACGGAACTAGGCAGGGATGCCCCCTCTCACCGCTTATTTTTGTGATGGTAATGGAACCGTATGCCCACAGAATCCGACAGCATAACCAGATCTCAGGAGTACCCATCATAACCCCCCCGGAAAAGATAGTTCTTTTTGCGGATGATGTGACCTTGCTCTTGACGTCGCCACTGACTTCTATACCCGCAGTTTTTGAGGTGATTCACCACTTCGGTGAACTAAGCTACTATAAAATCAATTTCATCAAGACGGAAGGGCTACCCATACAGATAGACCAACCCACTCTGATACGTTTACAATCTCTCTACTCATTCTCATGGTCTATGCAAAATCTGAAACATTTAGGTATCCTTCTAAGTGCAGACTCCGAGCAGATTATTTGAGACAATTATAGTTCTCTGCTCCGTAATCTACAAGACTTAATAGAAAAATGTGACTTTAAAGAGCTATCCTGGCTAGGCAGAGTAGCCGCTGTTAAAATGTCCTTGATTCCAAAGGTTTTATATATATTTAGATGCATTCTGCTCAATCTCCCAAAGCCCACCTTATTCCATATCCATAAACTTTTTATCAACTATATATGGCAAAACAAAGCCCATAGAATAGCTTTTAACACACTACATAGATCATTTACTCGAGGAGGAATTGCAGCACCTAATGTCTTTACCTATTACGAAGCAGCAAGATTATCCCATATCTCTGAATGGGGCATCAAAGAGGATAGACCAGGTTGGTATCTCCTTGAGGCCTCGGGGATGCCAGGCGACCTGGATCTGACAGATCTAATTTGGGTCTCTAACTTGAACAAATTAAAATCATGCTTGCATAATGTTGTAGTGCAACATAATCTAAATATCTGGATATCTTTAAGACATCGACTACTAATTGCCCCCCATCCTTCCCCAATACATAGCACAGCGGAGTTATTCTGGGACCTCATGAATATTCATTTAGGGGAATGGGTGCTGAAAGGATATTCCGTCATTGGAGATTTCTTCGACCAGCATCAAAACCTGGATCTTGCATTAATACAGACCAGGTTTAACCCAGCCCCACCCTGGTTTCCTTTTGAATCTATTAGAGTTCTCAGCTTTCTGAGAACTTGGGGATTTCTGGCTGCTCATGTTAGAAAACCTACTCCGTGGGAAATTGGATGGTCTAAAGCAAACCAAACCTCTCACGCTTTACTATACTTTGATCCTTTCAGGGGATACCATGGCAATTTAAGGCCTGTATTAGGGAAGTGGGAACTAATATTCCGGACCAAGGTTGGGAATATGCTATTTCTATCACAAAAAAGACCATACATTGTATTACTATGTTAGAAGTATATGTCAAGGTTTTACTAAAATGGCACAGAACCCCTGTCAAACTTGCCAAAATGTACCCGGGATCCTCGTCCTTATGTTGGCGAGAATGCGGGCATGAAGGAACTGACCTTCATATCTGGTGGGAATGCCCAAAACTATCCCTGCTTTGGAAAGAAGTTGAGGACCTATGTAGATCCTTACATTTAATAAACCAGGTTACCCCACTCAACGCCCTTCTACATATATTAGGGGATGATATAGCACAGATGTCGAAGAGACTGCTGATATATATTTTCACTGCAACCAAGCTATGCATAGCAAGATCCTGGAAAGCCCCCAAACCCCCAAGTTTATCAGAAATTAAAAGTGTGATTGACTATATGGCAATTATGGAGAGACACTTCTATAATTCGATTGATTAGATGGATACCTACTGGTTAATATGGGACGCTTGGCTACATAAATAGAGGAATGCATATGTATTTATGCTCTTTTATAGATTTCTGTGTCTACTTATATATGGACAGATGCCCTACTCCCCCACCCCTCCCTTTTTTTTTCTTTTCTTCCCCATATATATCCTAATCTTTTTCTTAACCTTTCCACTACCCAACCTATACTCTATCAACCAAGGGCACATTTATTATATTGACAATTGATCTACTCAGACTTTTTGTGGTTATAACTTTTATTAGATGCTCCAACTGAATATTATGTTACCAAATTAATTTAATGATTATGTGACATACCATTTGTTCATATTGTATCTTATGCTTGTACCTAATTACCATTGTACGAAACGTTTATATTTAATAGACAATCATTGTATATTATTTATATTGAAAAACCTTAAAAAAAAATCTTAAAAAAAAACAAACTTTTATTTATTTATATTTAAAAAAAGACAGCAACTGTTACTGGTGTTATTGCTGCCCATTTTTTACCTTTAAAAACACATCTCCTTTATGTAGAATTGTAATTCAGAACCTGTACTCATCCCAGTTGATATCTGTAGAATCTCTTGTGCTTAAGTTCAATATATTTCTTATGATTCTAGATCACTTAGTCTTCTTATTGACTTGTTCACATATTTATTCAGGGTAATATCCTCTTATCATAGGAGAGGGAATATCTCTTTAAATAACAAAAAGCAATTATATGTCTTTATAAATTCCTTGCTAGGCTGTCATCAGCTCTATTGAACTAGTGGCACATTAAATAGCAATATACTAAATGACATTGACTTAGATTCCCCCTAAGTCTTAGGCTATTGTTAAACTGTTGCTTTATTACCGCTGTGCTTGGTATATTTTCCCTTGTATTAAATAATGTATATGGCTGGGAAGTATACCTTCGGTTACATTGCATACACATTGCTCAAGTAATGCTTATAACTTAAAAGTTGTTTTTTTAAGAAATGATACGGTATATTAACCCTGCTCAAAGGATAAATTAATTATCTCTAAGCTCCGTAGGCTTATACAAGCTGCCTGTTCGGTGTTAAGGGAAGTTAGAGCTTAGAGATAATTAATTTATCCTTTGATCAGGGTTAATATACCGTATCATTTCTTAAAACACCTTTTAAGTTATAAGCATTACTTGAGCAATGTGTATGCAATTTAACCGAAGGTATGCTTCTCAGCCATAATATGACCATTGAGTCTATGTATACGTTAATACAAGGGAAAATATACCAAGCACAGCGGTAATAAAGCAACAGTTAAACAATAGCCTAAATGTTGTGATGCTCTGTTGGCAATAGTAGCAGTGTAATTAGAACCATACCAGCACAGTAATCACCAAGTGCATAGTTAATGCATATCTAAAACACCTCATTGCAAGCAGTATATGTAAAGCCAAGACATAGGGGGAATCTAAGTCAATGTCATTTAGTATATTTCTATTTAATGTGCCACTAGTTCAATAGAGCTGCTGACAGCCTAGCAAGGAATCTATAAAGATATATAATTGCTTTTTGTTACTTAAAGGGATATTCCCTCTCCTATGATAAGAGGATATTACCCTGAATAAATATGTAAACAAGTCAATAAGAAGACTAAGTGATCTAGAATCATAAGAAATATATTGAACTTAAGCACAAGAGATTCTACAGATATCAACTGGTATAAGTACAGGTTCTGACTTACAATTCTACATAAAGGAGTTGTGTTTTTTAAGGTAAAAAGTGGGCAGCAATAACACCAGTAACAGTTGCTGTCTTTTCCTTTTTTAAAAAAATATAAATAAATAAAAGTTATTTTTTACTTTTCTTTTCTATACCATAATAGAATGTGGAAACACCATTAAAGTGCATAGAAGCATACTTGTTGTACGCACTCACGCATAGAGAGGTCTGTCCATTCTGTTAGAATGAATTATTCATGCTTAAGCACTTCTCTGTAAAGTGACCCAAATCATACATAGGGTTATATTTACCCAAACAAGGTCCTTACAGAGTGTCATATATCTATACAAAAAAATTATCAAATCAGAAATTCTAATGTTCCTTATTAGTACTTACTAATAAAAGTTATTAACCCCTAATCTGCCATCCCCCTAAAACGCAAACCACTATATAAACCTATTAATCCCTAAACCGTCATCCCGCCACATTGCAAACTACCTAATAAAAGTAAAGTACAAAAAAGAGAAAGAGGGCGAAATGGTGTAGATCTTACTATTTCAAGCAAAGACAGGGGAACCAGCACTCCTTTAAAAAGAGTGCTGGTTCCCCTGTCTTTGTTTGAAATAGTGAGATCTACACCATTTCTCCCTCTTTCTCTTTTTTGTACTTTATATATAAATCTTATATGAGTCTGCACCATTAGCCTAACAGGCATTATATAGTGTATATGTAGATATATAATATATACCGCTCTTATACAGCTCTAATCTAGCAATTGCTTCCCTCTTTGCTTTTTTCTTGATACCTAATAAATGTATTAACCTCTAAACCACCAACCCCCAACAACGCAAACTACTATATAAACCTATTAACTTCTAAACCGCCATCCCCCAACAACGCAAAGACCTAATTAACCTATTAACACCTAAACCGCCATCCCGCCACATCGCAAACTACCTAATAAACGTATTAACCTCTAAACCACCAACCCTCAACAACGCAAACTACTATATAAACCTATTAACCTCTAAACCGCATCCCCCAACAACGCAAAGAGCTAATTAACCTATAACACCTATACGGCCATCCCCCCACAACCAAATGTATCTAATTACACTATTAACCCCTAAACCTCCAAACCCCTACAACCCAAAGTATTAACCTAATAACTAAGCCCCCTAACCTATCACCCCCTATCTTAACCCCAATTAAAATACACTTACATAAAATAAAAAAATACTAACGACATTAAAAATTATTAAAAAATTACAAAAAATAAAAAACAGAAATTACTAAAAAAAAGTCCATATAAAATGGTTACATTTTTAGTAACCTGTCTCTACAAATGAGCAGAATAAGCAGAATTATTGATTACAAAAAATAAAAAAATGAACATTACAGAAAATAACAAACGCAATTATCGAAAATACCAAAAAAATTCTAATCTAATACCCACTTAAAATCCTAAAAGTTACCCCAAAATAAAAAAACCTAATCTAACAATAAACTACAAATAGCCCTTAAAAGAGCCTTTTGTAGGGCATTGTCCTAAAGATAACAGCTCTTTTGCACTTAAAAAAAACAAAGTACCCCCTCACATTACAACCCCCCCACCCAGCCAACCGCCCAAAATAAAAAAAACATAACTAAAAAAAAACCTAATCTACTCATTTCCCATAAAAGGGTATTTCTATGGGCATTACCCTTAAAAGGCAAAGGAAGAAGGGATTTAAGTGACTTTGAACGTGGCATGGTTGTTGGTGCCAGGCGGGCTGGTCTGATTATTTCAAAAACTGCTAATCTACTGGGACTTTTACACACAACCATCTCTAGGGTTTACAGAGAATAATCCGAAAAAGAGAAAATACCCAGTGAGCGGCAGTTGTGTGGACGACAATGCCTTGCTGATGTCAGAGGAGAATGGGCAGACTGGTTTGAGATGAATGAAAGGCAACAGTAACTCAAATAACCACTTGTTACAACCAAGGTATGCAGAATACTATTTCTGAACGCACCACACATCAAACTTTATTTATTTATAAAATATTTTACCAGGAAGGATACATTGAGATTTCTCTCATTTTCAAGTATGTCCTGGGTCCACAAAACATTGCATTGACACAATAGGGTACAATAAAATACAAAAACAATAATAATACACAATATATGCAAAATTTAACATAGAACAGGTAGGAAATATATAATCAACCATTTTGAGATATGTAGAGAGGGATCTCTTAAAGGATATTAGGCTTGGGGAAGCTTTGAAAGTGTGCTGGAGGTCATTCCATAACTGTGGCGCTCGGTAGGAAAAGGAGGATCGAGCTGCTTTCTTTTTGTATTGAGGCAAGCTAAATAATGTGCTGGTACTGGATCGGAGGTTATAGGAGGTGGGAATAGCTGGGGAGAGCATTCTGCTCAGGTAGGGTGGGAGCTTCCCAGAAAGGCTCTTAAAGACAAGGCAGGAAAGATGGAGGGTGCGTCTGGATTCCGGCGACAGCCAGTTTAGTTATTTTAGCATTTCACAATGGTGGGTCCTGTAATTACATTGTAGCACAAAGCGACAGAACGAGTTATGCAATGTATTAAGTTTATTAAGGTGATTTTGCGGTGCAGGTGCATATACTACATCCCCATAATCAATGATTGGCATCAGCATTTACTAGATAGATTGGGGTCTAACAACATACCCAAGTATTTGAAAGAGTGGACTGCGGTCAGTGTGCAATTTGATTTTGTTTTGATGCATAGATGGGAATTTTGTAGTTTGTGTAATTTAGGTCCCGTTACAAAGATCATTGTGACAGTTTTGTCAGTGTTTAGGAAGAGTTTGTTTTTTGAGATCCACTTTTCTACTTCTGTGAACTGGTCTTGGAGCACTGCTTCAAGCTGCGGTAGATCATATTGGTTGCATATATTACTGTGTCATCTGCGTACATGTGTACAGTTGAGGATTTGCAGACATTAGGCAGATCATTTATAAATAATGTGAATGGGGGGAGGCCGAGAATGGAACCTTGGGGAACACCACACATGACTGGGAGAGGGAGGGAGTCGCTGTCAGAAATGGAGACATATTGTGATCGATCTGATACATATGATACATATGAGCGGACAATCACCAATACCCGAGGTTTTTAGTTTGAGCAGTAGAATGTTGTGGTCTACTGTGTCAAAGGCCTTTGCAAAATCAAGGAAAATAGCTCCAGTTAGGTTTTCTTGTTCCATGCCAGTTTGGATGTCATTGCAAACTTTTAGGAGGGCAGTTGTAGTGGAGTGATTCGGGCGAAAACCTGATTGAACAGGGGTCAGATAGTTAGATTGTTGGTAATACTCGCATAATTGCATATGGACGCATTTTTCCAAGATTTTTGACAATACTTGTAGCAATGATATTGGACGATAGTTAGAAACCAATGTTATCTCACCACTTTTATGGATAGGCACTACACTTGCAGTCTTCCAAAGTTTGGGTATGTATCCAGACACTAAGGATTCGTTAATTAGGGTTGTGACAGGTTTAGCTATTGCCAGCGCATTGAGCTTCAACAGCATTGCTGGGATTTGATCAGGTCCAGACTGGTTTTTCATTTTAAGATTATTACGGTGTTTCTTAATGACATTGATGGGTACAGGTCTAAAATTGAACTTCTCTATATTGGGTCTTTGCAGATTTAGTGGGGCCTGATCCACATTTGTAGTTTCAGGATGTGTTTAATTTATTAGTTTGTCAATCAGGGTGGTGGAGCATCTGACAAAATAATTGTTAAAGGCATTTGCTACTTCTAAGGGAAGTTGCAGGGTTTGGTTGTCCACTTTGAAAGTGGAGGGTTGGGAGGGGATTGGTGGAGTTTGTAAGTTATTTATGACTTTCCAAAACTTTCTAGGGTTAGATATGTTATTGTTCAGATTTTCACAGAAACATTGGGCCATGGCCAATTTTGTTTGTTTAGTACATATATTTTTCCATTGTCTATATACACAGTGATCATTCATAGAGCCAGTATGCTTGAACTTTGACCACAATGAATCCCGAAACTGGTACATTTGAATGAGGTCAGCTGTGATCCTATTGAAATGTGCTCCTTTTACTCTCACCTTACGCAGCGGGGCATGCAAATTCCAAACTTGTAGGAGTTTGGACTGAATGAATTAGGTTTAATCTGTGCCAGGGGATGTTCTTGATGTCATTTAGAAATGATTGAAGATTACATTTTTTGAAGTACGTGGTGATTTTAACCTTGGGAGAGGATTTAGTAGCCTTTATTTTGCACACGCAGTACACTAAGCAGTGGTCATTGAAACTGTTAGGGAGAACACCTGCCTCCTGGATTCGGTCAGGAGAAGTGGAGAGAATCCAATCTAGCAGGGTGTGATTATGGCTTTTGATGTTTATGCAAGTTGGGGAGGAGATTAATTGCGTCTTAAACAGCGAGCAAAAAATATTATTTTTAGGATTCAGCCAATCAATATTAAAATCTCCAAAAATCTAAATTTTACTTTTTGGGTATTGAGCTATGGTTTCACTAAGGAGATGTGCTATGTCAGAAAGGGAATGCACAGGGGAGCTAGGTTGGCGGTAGATTCCTGCAACAATCATTGATTTACTGCACAGGATCTCAATTGTGCCAGAAAGGAAATCAAAGGTGGCAGGAGAGCTAGATTTTGTGTTAGCTCCGTGCCAGATGTCTTCAAGAATGGATCCGCTCTGCGCCGCCGGGATGAAGATAGAAGACGCCGCCTGGATGAAGACTTCGCCGTCTGGATGAAGATGGATTTCCGGACTTCAGAAACTGTGAGTGGATCTTCGGGGGTTAGTGTTAGTTTTTTTTTTTAACTTTTTTGGGGTGTTTTTAGATTAGGATTTGGGCTTTATGTAAAAGAGCTGAATGCCCTTTTAAGGGCAATGCCCATACAAATGCCCTTTTTAGGGCAATGGGTAGCTTAGGTTTTTGTTAGTTAGGTTTTTTTATTTTGGGGGGTTGGTTGGGTGGTGGGTTATACTGTTGGGGGGTCTTTGTATTTTTTACAGGTTAAAGACCTGATTTCTTTGGGGCAATTCCCTACAAAACGCCCTTTTAAGGGCTGGTAGTTTATTGTAGGCTCGTTTTTTTTTATTTGGGGGGACTTTTTTATTTTTATAAGGCTATTAAATTAGGTGTAATTGTTTTTATTTTTGATAATTTCATTTGTTATTTTTTGTAATTTAGTGTTTGTTATTTTCCGTAATTTAGCATATTTTATTTTTTGTAATTTTAGACTTAAATTTTGTTAGTAGTGTTAGTTTGTGTGTAATTTAGTATGTAATTTAGTTTTTGTAGTTGGTAGTTATTTTAATATTAGTATAATAGTTTAGTATAATTATGTTAGGTTAATTGTTAGTTTAAACTTAGTTTTTTTTAATTTCACAGCTAAGTTTTTATTTATTTTAAGATAGGGATATTGTAATTTTAATTTAAAGTTAGAGGGTGATAGGTTTAGGGGTTAATAGGTTTATTTAGTAGTGGCGATGTGGGGGGGGGGTTGGCGGTTTAGGGGTTAATAGGTTTATTTAGTAGTGGCGATGTGGGTTGGCTGGCGGTTTTGTGGTTAATAGGTTTATTTAGTAGTGGTGATGTGGGGGGCTGGCAGTTTAGGGGTTAATAGGTTTATTTAGTAGTGGCAATGTGGGGACTGGCAGTTTAGGTAATAGCATTTATTAGTGGCGGCGATGTCGGGAGTGGCAGATTAGGGGTTAATTATTTTATTTTGATGTCGGCGATGTCGGGGCTGCAGATTAGGGGTGTTTAGACGTGGTGTTTATGTTAGGGTGTTAGGTTTAAACGTAACTTTTTTTTCCCCATAGACATCAATGGGGCTGCGTTACAGCGATTCCCATTCCGGGCTTCAGGTTTTAGTTTTTTTTCTAACACTCTCTCCCTATTTTGGCTATGGGGAAAGCGTGCACGAGCACGTATTCTCAGCTCTTGGATTTTGTGCGGTATGGAGCTTATCGCCAGCATATCGCACGCACAAGGAGGCTTTCAGAAACTTGTAATGGCAGCGCTATGGAGGGTGAAATAACACAACTTTTGCTGCGTTTGTTTCGCACCCCCTATAGCGCAAAACTCATAATCTAGGGGACATTGAATTATTACGAGCAAGGCTCTGAGCAAGTGCTGTGTTTAAAATGCTGGTGCACGGAGCATACTTACATGCACTATTGTAAAGCTATAGCTATTAGAAGCACTTTTACTAATACATATATGTTTCTATATAAAATGCTGGTGCACGGAGCATGCTTACATGCACTGTTGTAAAGCTATAGCTATTAGAAGCACTTTTACTAATACAGGTATGTTTCTATATAAAATGCTGGTGCACGGAGCATACTTACATGCACTGTTGTAAAGATATAGCTATTAGAAGCACTTTTACTAATACAGGTATGTTTCTATATAAAATGCTGGTGCACGGAGCATACTTACATGCACTGTTGTAAAGCTATAGCTATTAGAAGCACTTTTACTAATACAGGTATGTTTCTATATAAAATGCTGGTGCACGGAGCGTACTTACATGCACTGTTGTAAAGCTATAGCTATTAGAATCACTGTTACTAATACAGGTATGTTTCTATATAAAATGCTGGTGCACGGAGCATACTTACATGCACTGTTGTAAAGCTATAGCTATTAGAAGCACTTTTACTAATACAGGTATGTTTCTATATAAAATGCTGCTGCACTGAGCATACTTACATACACTGTTGTAAAGCTATAGCTATTAGAATCACTGTTACTAATACATGTATGTTTCTATATAAAATGCTGGTGCACGGAGCGTACTTACATGCACTGTTGTAAAGCTATAGCTATTAGAAGCACTTTTACTAATACAGGTATGTTTCTATATAAAATGCTGGTGCACGGAGCATACTTACATGCACTATTGTAAAGCTATAGCTATTAGAAGCACTTTTACTAATACATATATGTTTCTATATAAAATGCTGGTGCACGGAGCATGCTTACATGCACTGTTGTAAAGCTATAGCTATTAGAAGCACTTTTACTAATACAGGTATGTTTCTATATAAAATGCTGGTGCACGGAGCATACTTACATGCACTGTTGTAAAGATATAGCTATTAGAAGCACTTTTACTAATACAGGTATGTTTCTATATAAAATGCTGGTGCACGGAGCATACTTACATGCACTGTTGTAAAGCTATAGCTATTAGAAGCACTTTTACTAATACATGTATGTTTCTATATAAAATGCTGGTGCACTGAGCATACTTACATACACTGTTGTAAAGCTATAGCTATTAGAATCACTGTTACTAATACATGTATGTTTCTATATAAAATGCTGGTGCACGGAGCGTACTTACATGCACTGTTGTAAAGCTATAGCTATTAGAAGCACTTTTACTAATACAGGTATGTTTCTATATAAAATGCTGGTGCACGGAGCATACTTACATACACTGTTGTAAAGCTATAGCTATTAGAAGCACTTTTACTAATACAGGTATGTTTCTATATAAAATGCTGGTGCACGGAGCATACTTAAATACACTGTTGTAAAGCTATAGCTATTAGAAGCCCTTTTACTAATACAGGTATGTTTGTATATAAAATGCTGGTGCACAGAGCATACTTACATGCACTGTTGTAAAGCTATAGCTATTAGATGCACTTTTACTAATACAGGTATGTTTCTATATAAAATGCTGGTGCACGGAGCGTACTTACACGCACTGTTGTAAAGCTATAGCTATTAGATGCACTTTTACTAATGCATGTATGTTTCTATATAAAATGCTGGTGCATGGAGCGTACTTACATGCACTGTTGTAAAGCTATAGCTATTAGAAGCACTTTTACTAATACAGGTATGTTTCTATATAAAATGCTGGTGCACGGAGCATACTTACATGCACTGTTGTAAAGCTATAGCTATTAGAAGCACTTTTACTAATACATGTATGTTTCTATATAAAATGCTGGTCCACGGAGCATACTTACATGCACTGTTGTAAAGCTAAAACAAACAGTTACCGGTATCAGCGCTTGGGTCCTGGTAGTTGGTAAGGGGCAAATATTGAGGAATGAGAAGCCGGTTATAGTTATTCTGAAATTGAAGGTGAAAAACCACAGGCTGGCTGGTGTGGACAAACCAGCTGATGATCCCGGAACCTCTGCTGTTCAGATCCGGGTGTGCTGCTGCCCGTAGTGGAAGGTGTGTGCTCTCAGGTTACACCCAATCAGGAACAGGAACTAGGACAGAATAGAAGACAGGCGCAGCCCAATTCAAGTGCAGGGTAATTTATTAGGACATAAGTGCAAGTACACAATACATACTCACAAACGTTTAGGAGATAAAACAGCAAAATGGGTTAAAATAATCCCTCCAGTTAGGTAATCGAATTCACAGCCCAGGCACGAACATCTCAGTCGAATAATACCAAGTCTGGGTGAGAGGTGCTGGAACTAAAATTACTCCTGGTGGTATAATACAGATAACTCTACGTACGTTTCGTCTGAGTTCGTTCAGCTTTTTCAAGAGTATAATCAAAATGACAATAAGCTGAATGCATCACAGGGCTCAAACCAGCTTTATAAAAGAGCCACTGTGGGTGGTAAAGGGATTCTCAGCCAATCATTGATCCTGCTGTCTGTGCAAAATGATTGTGAAAGGCTGAATCGAATAACAATTTAACACGGTCCTGATTGTTACTACTATTGCACATACTAACTCACAAAAAAGCATGTAAAATATATGTTAATAACAGTACCAATTGTATCAGAATAATTATTTTAAAAGGTTCTTAAAACATCTCTAAAAACGGCCTAAAAGGGTACATAAAACTTGCCTAGTAAAAAATATTTAAATATTTAAAAGAATATCCCTTAGCCCTGAAAGGTTACAGTTAATATAATTAATAGTTAATATAAAAAGTTAAAGATTGAACGTCACATAAAAGCTTGTAAGTCTAGATCCACGTTGAGACCGTGAGGCTGCATGGAGTCAAGTTGGTAAATCCAATATGACTCCCTGCGTCTCAATGTGAGGAGTCTATTAGGATATTTATTTGCTGGAATCCAATCTATTATTTGTATTTTTAAAGAACTAGGGTCTTTGTTATGGTGCAGCCTAAAGTGTTCTGATACACTATGTGTAGTTAGACCTATCTTAATGTTATTGACATGCTCACTAAGTCTGGTGCGTACGTTCCTTTTCTTTCTACCAATATAGATAAGGTTGCATTTGCAACTGAGAAGATAAACGGCGTAATTGGTGCCGCAATTACAGTTATATTTCATTATAAATTATTTAGATCCATTGTAATTTATAAAGGAATTCCCTGTTTTGATGTAACTACACATTCCACACCTACTCACCCCACATCTGTATGTTCCTGGTTTTTGTTCCAGCCAGGTTGTTGGTGCAATTTTGTCCCTTAAGGCACTGCGTAATTTGGTAGGAGCTAAAATGTTTTTCAGGTCTCTGTTTTTTCTAAATGTCACTAAAGGGGTTTTATATAGGGTAGCTCCTAAAATAGGATCTGCTTTTAATATTCCCCAATGTTTTTTTAAAACATTTTGAATGCCTCTGCTGCCTTGATTATATGTGGTGACAAACCTGACTTCCCTATTTGGATTGTTCTGTGTGGCTCTATTTTTAGGTTGTAGAATGCTTGTTCTATCCATGATTCTGACCCTTTCTTTCGCTTTTTGTAAATCTTTCGGATCATAGCCTTTCTCTTTAAACCTGTTATCCAAAATTGCTTCCTCTCTATAGTAGTCAGTGTCTTTGGTGCAGTTCCTTTTGATCCGCTGGTACTGACCTGGCGGGATATTAGTTTTCCACCTGGGTAGGTGGCCACTTTTTGCATTCAAAAACCCATTTTTATCAGTGGGTTTGCGGTAGTTGGAAACTGCTATTTTCTGATTCTCATCCACAAATAACACTAAGTCTAGGAATTCTACTTTTTGTTTATCTATTTTGGAAGTGCATCCATCAATACCCACTTTCTACCACTTGCCTAAGGTGCATAAAACCTTAGTAGCACCTCCCGGTAGGCCAATCATATCGGGTATAGGCTCCCTTACCAATAACCTCTTGATTTATATTGATCATTACCTCCAACCCCTTGTTAAAGAAACTAAGGCCTACCTGAGAGACACTCTACACACCATTAACATCTTTGAGGGATTTAAGTGGCAAGATGACTATACTTGGATAACATGTGATGTGTCCTCCTTGTACACTTGCATCCCCCATGACTCAGGAGTCAAGGCGGTACAGGAGACACTACAAAGCGCAAATGTTGCTCAAAAACACCTAGACTTTATCCTAATGGGTATCAGATTCATACTGAATCATAATTATTTTGTTTTCAAAAAACAATTTTTCTGTCAAATGCAAGGGACTGCAATGGGGACTACATTTGCCCCATCGTATGCCAATATTTATATGGACAATTTTGAATCTAAGTACATTTGGGCCAACAATCCCCACAGCAGTAATTTAATCAAGTACCATCGGTATATAGATGATATCGTCATGATTTGGGGGGGGTCAGAAACTAGCTGTGGGGAACTGTTGAACCACATGAACAACAACAATTACAATCTCAAATTCACTTCCAAAATAGATAAACAAAAAAGTAGAATTCCTAGACTTAGTGTTATTTGTGGATGAGAATCAGAAAATAGCAGTTTCCAACTACCGCAAACCCATTGATAAAAATGGGTTTTTGAACGCAAAAAGTGGCCACCTACCCAGGTGGAAAACTAATATCCCGCCAGGTCAGTACCGGCGGATCAAAAGGAACTGCACCAAAGACACTGACTACTATAGAGAGGAAGCAATTTTGGATAACAGGTTTAAAGAGAAAGGCTATGATCCGAAAGATTTACAAAAAGCGAAAGAAAGGGTCAGAATCATGGATAGAACAAGCATTCTACAACCTAAAAATAGAGCCACACAGAACAATCCAAATAGGGAAGTCAGGTTTGTCACCACATATAATCAAGGCAGCAGAGACATTCAAAATGTTTTAAAAAAACATTGGGGAATATTAAAAGCAGATCCTATTTTAGGAGCTACCCTATATAAAACCCCTTTAGTGACATTTAGAAAAAACAGAGACCTGAAAAACATTTTAGCTCCTACCAAATTACGCAGTGCCTTAAGAGACAAAATTGCACCAACAACCTGGCTGGAACAAAAACCAGGAACATACAGATGTGGGGTGAGTAGGTGTGGAATGTGTAGTTACATCAAAACAGGGAATTCCTTAATAAATTACAATGGATCTAAATAATTTATAATGAAATATAACTGTAATTGCGGCACCAATTACGCCGTTTATCTTCTCAGTTGCAAATGCAACCTTATCTATATTGGTAGAACGAAAAGGAACGTACGCACCAGACTTAGTGAGCATGTCAATAACATTAAGATAGGTCTAACTACACATAGTGTATCAGAACACTTTAGGCTGCACCATAACAAAGACCCTAGTTCTTTAAAAATACAAATAATAGATTGGATTCCAGCAAATAAATATCGTAATAGACTCCTCACATTGAGACGCAGGGAGTCATATTGGATTTACCAACTTGACTCCATGCAGCCTCACGGTCTCAACGTGGATCTAGACTTACAAGCTTTTATGTGACGTTCAATCTTTAACTTTTTATATTAACTATTAATTATATTAACTGTAACCTTTCAGGGCTAAGGGATATTCTTTTAAATATTTAAATATTTTTTACTAGGCAAGTTTTATGTACCCTTTTAGGCCGTTTTTAGAGATGTTTTAAGAACCTTTTAAAATAAATATTCTGATACAATTGGTACTGTTATTAACATATATTTTACATGCTTTTTTGTGAGTTAGTATGTGCAATAGTAGTAACAATCAGGACCTTGTTAAATTGTTATTGGATTCAGCCTTTCACAATCATTTTGCACACACAGCAGGACCAATGATTGGCTGAGAATCCTTTTACCACCCACAGTGGCTCTTTTATAAAGCTGGTTTGAGCCCTGTGATGCATTCAGCTTATTGTCATTTTGATTATACTCTTGAAAAAGCTGAACGAACTCCGACGAAACGTACGTAGAGTTATCTGTATTATACCACCAGGAGTAATTTTAGTTCCAGCACCTCTCACCCAGACTTGGTATTATTCGACTGAGATGTTCGTGCCTGGGCTGTGAATTCGATTACCTAACTGGAGGGATTATTTTAACCCATTTTGCTGTTTTATCTCCTAAACGTTTGTGAGTATGTATTGTGTACTTGCACTTATGTCCTAATAAATTACCCTGCACTTGAATTGGGCTGCACCTGTCTTCTATTCTGTCCTAGTTACTGTTGTAAAGCTATAGCTATTAGAAGCACTTTTACTAATACAGGTATGTTTCTATATAAAATGCTGGTGCACGGAGCATACTTACATACACTGTTGTAAAGATATAGCTATTAGAAGCACTTTTACTAATACAGGTATGTTTCTATATAAAATGCTGGTGCACGAAGCATACTTACATGCACTGTTGTAAAGCTATAGTTATTAGAAGCACTTTTACTAATACATGTATGTTTCTATATAAAATGCTGGTGCACGGAGCATACTTACATACACTGTTGTAAAGATATAGCTATTAGAAGCACTTTTACTAATACAGGTATGTTTCTATATAAAATGCTGGTGCACGGAGCATACTTACATGCACTGTTGTAAAGCTATAGCTAATAGAAGCACTTTTACTAATACATGTATGTTTCTATATAAAATGCTGGTGCACGGAGCATACTTACATACACTGTTGTAAAGATATAGCTATTAGAAGCACTTTTACTAATACAGGTATGTTTCTATATAAAATGCTGGTGCACGAAGCATACTTACATGCACTGTTGTAAAGCTATAGTTATTAGAAGCACTTTTACTAATACATGTATGTTTCTATATAAAATGCTGGTGCACGGAGCATACTTACATACACTGTTGTAAAGATATAGCTATTAGAAGCACTTTTACTAATACAGGTATGTTTCTATATAAAATGCTGGTGCACGGAGCATACTTACATGCACTGTTGTAAAGATATAGCTATTAGAAGCACTTTTACTAATACATGCATGTTTCTATATAAAATGCTGGTGCACGGAGCATACTTACATACACTGTTGTAAAGCTATAGCTAATAGAAGCACTTTTACTAATACAGGTATGTTTCTATATAAAATGCTGGTGCACGGAGCATACTTACATGCACTGTTGTAAAGCTATAGCTAATAGAAGCACTTTTACTAATACAGGTATGTTTCTATATAAAATGCTGGTGCACGGAGCATACTTACATGCACTGTTGTAAAGCTATAGCTAATAGAAGCACTTTTACTAATACATGTATGTTTCTATATAAAACGCTGGTGCACTGAGCATACTTACATACACTGTTGTAAAGCTATAGCTATTAGAAGCACTTTTACTAATACAGGTATGTTTCTATATAAAACGCTGGTGCACTGAGCATACTTACATACACTGTTGTAAAGCTATAGCTATTAGAAGCACTTTTACTAATACAGGTATGTTTCTATATAAAATGCTGGTGCACGGAGCATACTTACATGCACTGTTGTAAAGCTATAGCTATTAGAAGCACTTTTACTAATACAGGTATGTTTCTATATAAAATGCTGGTGTACGGAGCATACTTACATACACTGTTGTAAAGCTATAGCTATTAGAAGCACTTTTACTAATACAGGTATGTTTCTATATAAAATGCTGGTGCACGGAGCATACTTACATGCACTGTTGTAAAGCTATAGCTATTAGAAGCACTTTTACTAATACAGGTATGTTTCTATATAAAATGCTGGTGTACGGAGCATACTTACATACACTGTTGTAAAGCTATAGCTATTAGAAGCACTTTTACTAATACAGGTATGTTTCTATATAAAACGCTGGTGCACTGAGCATACTTACATACACTGTTGTAAAGCTATAGCTATTAGAAGCACTTTTACTAATACAGGTATGTTTCTATATAAAACGCTGGTGCACTGAGCATACTTACATACACTGTTGTAAAGCTATAGCTATTAGAAGCACTTTTACTAATACATTTATGTTTCTATATAAAATGCTGCTGCACGGAGCATACTTACATGCACTGTTGTAAAGCTATAGCTATTAGATGCACTTTTACTAATTCAGTTATGTTTCTATATAAAATGCTGGTGCACGGAGCATACTTACATGCACTGTTGTAAAGCTATAGCTATTAGAAGCACTTTTACTAATTCAGTTATGTTTCTATATAAAATGCTGGTGCACGGAGCATACTTACATGCACTGTTGTAAAGCTATAGCTACTAGAAGCACTTTTACTAATACAGGTATGTTTCTATATAAAATGCTGGTGCACGGAGCATACTTACATACACTGTTGTAAAGCTATAGCTATTAGAAGCACTGTTACTAATACAGGTATGTTTCTATATAAAATGCTGATGCACGGAGCACACTTACATGCACTGTTGTAAAGCTATAGCTATTAGAAGCACTTTTACTAATACATGTATGTTTCTATATAAAATGCTGGTGCACGGAGCATAGTTACATGCACTGTTGTAAAGCTATAGCTATTAGAAGCACTTTTACTAGTACAGGTATGTTTCTATATAAAATGCTGGTGCACGGAGCATACTTACATGCACTGTTGTAAAGCTATATCTATTAGAAGCACTTTTACTAATACAGATATGTTTCTATATAAAATGCTGGTGCACAGAGCATACTTACATGCACTGTTGTAAAGCTATAGCTATTAGTAGCACTTTTACTAATACAGGTATGTTTCTATATAAAATGCTGGTGCACGGAACATACTTACATGCACTGTTGTAAAGCTATAGCTATTAGAAGCACTTTTACTAATACATGTATGTTTCTACATAAAATGCTGGTGCACGGAGCATACTTACATACACTGTTGTAAAGCTATAGCTATTAGAAGCACTTTTACTAATACAGGTATGTTTCTATATAAAATGCTGGTGCACGGAGCATACTTACATGCACTGTTGTAAAGCTATAGCTAATAGAAGCACTTTTACTAATACATGTATGTTTCTATATAAAACGCTGGTGCACTGAGCATACTTACATACACTGTTGTAAAGCTATAGCTATTAGAAGCACTTTTACTAATACAGGTATGTTTCTATATAAAACGCTGGTGCACTGAGCATACTTACATACACTGTTGTAAAGCTATAGCTATTAGAAGCACTTTTACTAATACAGGTATGTTTCTATATAAAACGCTGGTGCACTGAGCATACTTACATACACTGTTGTAAAGCTATAGCTATTAGAAGCACTTTTACTAATACATTTATGTTTCTATATAAAATGCTGCTGCACGGAGCATACTTACATGCACTGTTGTAAAGCTATAGCTATTAGATGCACTTTTACTAATTCAGTTATGTTTCTATATAAAATGCTGGTGCACGGAGCATACTTACATGCACTGTTGTAAAGCTATAGCTATTAGAAGCACTTTTACTAATTCAGTTATGTTTTTATATAAAATGCTGGTGCACGGAGCATACTTACATGCACTGTTGTAAAGCTATAGCTACTAGAAGCACTTTTACTAATACAGGTATGTTTCTATATAAAATGCTGGTGCACGGAGCATACTTACATACACTGTTGTAAAGCTATAGCTATTAGAAGCACTGTTACTAATACAGGTATGTTTCTATATAAAATGCTGATGCACGGAGCACACTTACATGCACTGTTGTAAAGCTATAGCTATTAGAAGCACTTTTACTAATACATGTATGTTTCTATATAAAATGCTGGTGCACGGAGCATAGTTACATGCACTGTTGTAAAGCTATAGCTATTAGAAGCACTTTTACTAGTACAGGTATGTTTCTATATAAAATGCTGGTGCACGGAGCATACTTACATGCACTGTTGTAAAGCTATATCTATTAGAAGCACTTTTACTAATACAGATATGTTTCTATATAAAATGCTGGTGCACAGAGCATACTTACATGCACTGTTGTAAAGCTATAGCTATTAGTAGCACTTTTACTAATACAGGTATGTTTCTATATAAAATGCTGGTGCACGGAACATACTTACATGCACTGTTGTAAAGCTATAGCTATTAGAAGCACTTTTACTAATACATGTATGTTTCTACATAAAATGCTGGTGCACGGAGCATACTTACATACACTGTTGTAAAGCTATAGCTATTAGAAGCACTTTTACTAATACATGTATGTTTCTATATGAAATGCTGGTGCACGGAGCATACTTACATGCACTGTTGTAAAGCTATAGCTATTAGAAGCACTGGTACTAATACATGTATGTTTCTATATAAAATGCTGGTGCACGGAGCATACTTACATGCACTGTTGTAAAGCTATAGCTATTAGAAGCACTTTTACTAATACAGGTATGTTTCTATATAAAATGCTGGTGCACGGAGCATACTTACATGCACTGTTGTAAAGATATAGCTATTAGAAGCACTTTTACTAATACAGGTATGTTTCTATATAAAATGCTGGTGCACGGAGCATACTTACATGCACTGTTGTAAAGCTATAACTATTAGAAGCACTTTTACTAATACATGTATGTTTCTATATAAAATGCTGGTGCACGGAGCATACTTACATGCACTGTTGTAAAGCTATAGCTATTAGAAGCACTTTTACTAATACAGGTATGTTTTTATATAAAATGCTGGTGCACGGAGCATACTTACATGCACTGTTGTAAAGCTATAGCTATTGGAAGCACTTTTACTAATACATGTATGTTTCTATTTAAAATGCTGGTGCACGGAGCATACCTACATACACTGTTGTAAAGCTATAGCTATTGGAAGCACTTTTACTAATACATGTATGTTTCTATATAAAATGCTGGTGCACAGAGCATACTTACATACACTGTTGTAAAGCTATAGCTATTGGAAGCACTTTTACTAATACATTTATGTTTCTATATAAAATGCTGGTGCATGGAGCATACTTACATGCACTGTTGTAAAGCTATAGCTATTGGAAGCACTTTTACTAATACATGTATGTTTCTATATAAAATGCTGGTGCACGAAGCATACTTACATACACTGTTGTAAAGCTATAGCTATTGGAAGCACTTTTACTAATACATGCATATTTCAATATAAAATGCTGGTGCACGGAGCATACTTACATGCACTGTTCTAAAGCTATAGCTATTAGAAGCACTTTTACTAATACATGTATGTTTCTATATAAAATGCTGGTGCACGGAGCGTACTTACATGCACTGTTGTAAAGCTATAGCAATTAGAAGCACTTTTACTAATACATGTATGTTTCTATATAGAATACTGGTGCACGGAGCATACTTACATGCACTGTTGTAAAGCTATAGCTATTAGAAGCACTTTTACTAATAGTGATGTCGCGAACCTAAAATTTTGCGTTCGTGAACGGCGATCGCGAACTTTGTCAAATGTCCGCGAACCGGGCGAACCGCCATTGACTTCAATGGGCAGGCAAATTTTAAAACCCACAGGGACTCTTTCTGGCCACAATAGTGATGGAAAACGTGTTTCAAGGGTACTAACACCTGGACTGTGGCATGCCGGAGGGGGATCCATGGCAAAACTCCCATGCATAAATTACCTAACATTCCTAAATTGTTTGGAATAACGTGCTTTAAAACATCAGGTATGATGTTGTATCGATCAGGTAGTGTAAGGGTTACGCCCGCTTCACAGTGACAGACCAAACTCCCCGTTTAACGCACCGCAAACAACCGCAAACAGTCCATTTGCACAACCACGAGATCGATAGATTTGATAGGTAGATCCATAGATTACATAGATCAATAGATGCAATATACATTTGTTGGCAAGTGGGCCTGGCACACACGCTGGCAGGCATGCAACTGCAATTCAATTGCACTAGCAGACTGATGTTTCACAGTCAAAAAAGTTTTTATTTTAAATATTTAAAGTACTGTTACAACAAATATGAGTGGTGCCACTAACTTGGCAAGTGGGCTGGCACACACGCTGGCAGGCAGGCAGGCAACTAAAATTAGATTACACTAAAAGACTGATGTTTCACAGTCAAAAAAGTTTTTATTTCAAATATTTACACTACTGTTATAACAAATATGATTGGTGGCACTAGTTGGAAAGTGGGCCTGGCACACACGCTGGCAGGCAGGCAACTGCGATTAAATAACACTAGCAGACTGATGTAAAAGTTTTTTTTTTTTAAATTTAAACTAATGTTACACCAGATAGGAGTGGTGGCACTCAGGATGGAAGTAGGCACACTATATGCTGGGAGCCTGACACACAGGCTGGCACTAGTGGCATGCTGGCCTGGCAAATAAAATTAAATAACAATAGCAGACTGATGTAAAACATTTTTTTTTTTTTTAATTTACACTAATGTTACACCAGATTTAAGTGGTGGAAAACAGAGCTATTAATCACAGTATATGCTGTGGGCCTGACACACAGGCCTGATGGAAAATTAAATTAGATTACACTAGCAAAATTATGTTACATTTTTTTATTTTTTTTAATTTACACTAATGTTACACCAGATATAAGTGGTGGAAAACAGAGCAATTAGGCACAATATATGCTGTGTACCTGACACACAGGCCTGATGGAAAATGAAATTAGATTACACTAGCAAAATGGACACTAAATACACTAGCCTAGCTATCTATTTCCCTATAATATCAACAGCAGCAGCACTAAACCTCCTCTCACTAAGACAGCAGGATCATTATGACTCTAAAATGGCTGCTGCTCAGTAGCTGGGAGGGTCTGGGAGGAAGTGTCTGCTGCTGATTGGCTGAAATGTGTTATCAGACTGTGAGACACAGGGTCAAAGTTTCATCAATGATGACTAATAGGGGGCGGATCGAACATCGCATATGTTCGCCCGCCGCGGCGAACGCGAACAAGCTAAGATCGCCGGGAACTGTTCTCCGGCGAACAGTTCGCAACATCACTATTTACTAATACATGTATGTTTCTATATAAAACTGAAATGCATTCATGTGAATTACAATCTCACTTTTAATGACGTTCCGTGTAAAAAAAAAGTCCTCTGTAATTCTGGTGTTGTAAAACAAATAAGCATGTGCATTAACAGACTGGAAAATGAAAAAAAGAAAAGTGCACAACTAAAGTGTCATGACAAGACTAAACTGTCACTGAGGATAAATGCAAGATGGACAAGAAAGAACCGGTGGGCGGAACTTTTAAACAAATTGTGCTTTCAAACAGCTGTACAATGGCCCCGGTGCAAACCCCTTAAAAGCCCCCCTGTATGTTGTTTATTTTACTTCCTGTGCAGTGACTAATCTAATCACCCACCTGTATATATCCCCCAATCACTTTGTAGTATATAGGAATGGCAAGGCCCTCTATTACACTCTGTGAAAATGCATGAAAAGGCATCACCATTTTGTTCATATTAATTATACATAATTACATTTTTTATGGAGAATGTAATTTGAGTTTAATTTCCCTTTAATGTTAAAGCTCAAGTAACCATAATGTAGATTAGTTATAGTTAAAACGTATATAATATAATTTACATTGGAAAACGTAAGCCCCAATGGACTTTAATAAAAATAATATTGTAGAAAACATGTCTGACAATTTCAGACTAGAATATGATCTACAACTTAGTCTATTAAATAATGTTACTTGACATCAATCCCACGTAATGAAACGTCTCCCGCTGTTTTCTTTAACAGGATACAACATATATCTCTATCAATGTCCTTCCCAAAAGTGAAACCTGTTTATCTTTTATTGGTAGCTACCATATTTCTTCTGAGCCTCTTGTACCACCAGCACATATTTCAGGTAAGGTTTATTAACTCAAATGCTTTTAAAGGGACAGTCTAGTCAAAATTAAAGGGATACTAAACCCAATTTTTTTTCTTTTATGATTCAGATAAAGCAGCAATTTTAGGCAATTTTCTAATTTACTCCTATTATCAAATTTTCTTTGTTCTCTTGGTATCTTTATTTGAAAAAGCAGGAATGAAAGCTTAGGAGTCGGCCCATTTTTTGTTCAGCACCTGGGTAGCGCTTGCTGATTGGTGGCTAAATGTAGCCACCAATAAGCAAGTGCTATCCAGGGTTCCGAACCAAAAAGTATTCTTTTAAACTTTCATAATTCAGAAAGGCTATGCAATTTTACAACTTTTCAATTTACTTTTATATATAGTGTTTTTATATATAGTTTTTCACAGTTAGACAGTCCTAGTTCATGTGTTCCATATAGATAACATTGTGCCCACTCCCATGCAGTTATTTCAGCACTTATTGGCTAAAATGCAAGTCTGTTATTAGCACTGAGATAAGGGGCAGTTTGCAGAGGCTTTGATACAAGGTTATCGCGTAGGTAAAAAGTATATAAATATAACAGTGTTGGTTATGCAGATCTGGGGAATGGGGAATAAAGGGATTATCTATCTTTTTTAGACAGTAACAATTCTGGAGTAGACTTTTTAAGGGGCAGTTTTATTTTCATCTAAAAGTGGGCATTTCAAAATATATTTCAGATTTCTTTTTAAAAAAATCTCATGTTCCTGTCCTGAAAAAATCAGTGTGCTAGATTCATATAAAACCTTAAGGCTCATGAGGGACCTGCTCAAAATGAATTGAGTATTAATTCACCTCTCCTATTTGCGTTGTGTCCCAAAACATGATATTTCCCACATCAAATGAGAACCTCTAGCAACACTGAGAAGCAGGAATAACTATAACCACAGCATGTAGAAAGCACTGTGCAAACTGGTCGAGGGTGTTCTGGGGTGTTATAGAGGCAGTGCCCCCCAACTGTAATCCTGCATTGCTTTTCCCACCATTGCTCTGCTGATGGCTTTCCCAGACCCTTGTATTGGCTGGGCCTAGGGGTGTGTGTGCTGGGTCTATCTTCAAACATTGCGAAGACCGGTCTTATTTCCCAGTCCTGCCCTTGTCTGTATGCGTATGTGTGTGTTTCCTCTCATAGGATATACTGTATATTACCCATAGGGGGGGCAGCAAAGCTCTGTTCACGGAGAGAAAAGTGCCCCTCTTTGGCTGTTTAAATGTTGGCAGGTTTGCTTTAGTGCCAAAGAATGGTGGATCGGCTTGCTGTTCAGATGTGACGTATAGTAGCCCTATTGAAGTGGGTTTATAAGTAAAGAAAGTACACGATAGCTAAAAGAGAGGTTTATTTTGTGAGTGCGAGTATTAAAAAAAAAAAAAAAAGTATTTACAGTAATCTACTGAGCCCATATTTGTTCTCTTTGCGCTTCGGTACTTTTTGTGCTTATATCTTCTCCGTTACTCAACCTACTCCAGTGGTGGAGATTGCAGAAGGGAAAAAAGACCTTGTTATATTGCATTGCTCACCATCATTCTACTGTTTTAGAACTTCAGACACATCATTATTTTTACCTTCGATCATAACTGTTCCTCCCCTGTCAGGCTGAGTCATGATGTATTTTGTTTATGATGTCAGATAACTTTGCTAATAAATTCTGTCTAAATAATCCTTGTAATTGCACTGCATTGTTTACTTACAACAAAAGTCTCCTAGTATGTAATTTATCTTGTCAAAAATGTGCTTAGATGGAGAAGGTTTTAAAAATATGTAAATCTATTATTGTGTATTGCTTCAGCAGAGAGAATAATTATTATTGTGTATTGCTTCAGCAGAGAGAATAATTATTATTGTGTATTGCTTCAGCAGAGAGAATAATTATTATTGTGTATTGCTTCAGCAGAGAGAATAATTATTATTGTGTATTGCTTCAGCAGAGAGAATAATTAATAGACATTCACAGAGGGAAAAAAATGTTTCAGCATATCTGGCCATGGGGTTGTTAGTAATTAAAGGGACAGTCTACTGGATTTTTTTCTATATGGCCCACGTGCACTAGCACTGTCTAACTGTGAAAAACTGTCAAAATGCACTGAGATAAGAGGGGGAAGGGCTTAGAAATTAGCACATGAGCCTACCTAGTTTTAGCTTTCAACTAAGAATACCAAGAGAACAAAGCAAATTTGATGATAAAAGTAAATTGGAAAGTTGTTTAAAATCCCATGCCCTATCTGAATCATGAAGGTTTAATTTTGTCTTGATTGCCCCTTTAATTTATTTTGTTGCATGCATTTGTTTATTTGTTAAAGGGAACACTTGTTTTGTGCTTTCAAATTAAAACAAGGAATGCAGAAAAATGAATGAATTATTAAAATGTTCTATACCAGGCATCAATAAACTCCTACAGACTTCCTATATCTTTTACACTTTTACCAGTTTTGCAATATTAAATGGATTCTATAGTCTAAATTAAACTTTCATGATTCAGATAGTGGATAAGGTTGTAAGAGACTTAACAATTTACTGCCATTATCAAATTGTGCACAGTATTTTCATATGCACACTTTGTGAGGCACCAGCTACTACTGAGCATGTGCAAGAGTTCACAGTGTACACACATATGAGTCTGTGATTGGTTTATGGCTGTCACATGAATTTGGGGCCAACAAACTAAAGTAGATTTTTAAATTTGTCATAAAAAATCTACTACACATATAAAAGTTGTAGTACGTGTGATTGCATTGTCTTTTTGTTATGTATTTTATGATAATGCGATTCTACTGGTCTTTTAAGAGGGATGGGCAATAGATCTTAGTCATTAGATAACAATTACTGAACTGCCACTTGTATTGTGTTTTTCCAGTGATCATAACCCTAAAATTAATCTGCGATTAATAACCCTGAATATGGAAATTGTTATCTTCTGAAAACAAAACAACATCGCTACCTTCATTGTTAATCTCTTGAATTCATAATCCAAACTACACATTCTGGCACTTGTTCAAGGGACATTAAAGGCATCATGATTCAGATAGAGCTTTCAGTTTTAAAAACTTCCTAATTTTCTGTTATCTATTTTGATTAATTCCTTTGGTATTCTTTGTTGAAAAGCTCAGGAGCAGCAATGGCCTACTGGGATCTAGCTGCTAATTGGTGGCTGTGCATTTATGCCTCTTGTCATTGGCTTACCAGATGTGCTTAGCTAACTACCAGTAATGCATTTCTGCTCCATCAACAAAGGATAACAAGAGATTGAAGCACATTTGATAATAGAAGTAAACTGAATGTTGTATCTGAATAAGAAATTTTGGGTTTCGTGTACTACTGGGTACAGCAGCACGGTCACTAATCACCATTATATTGTTGTTCCTCCTATACCTACAGATTCTCTCATTTTAAACCTTTAAACGCATTGGTTAGGGAAGCTAGGCACATTCACACTGAGCGCTGCCAGGGCCGTCTTTAATATTGACTGGACCCCGGGCAAACATTTTCTTGGGCCCCCCCTCCCATGCAATTTCGCTCTCCACCCCAACATCCCAAAAAACAACTAAATCAATTTTTTTTTTTTTTTTTTTTTAATTATTAGCCCAGCAGTGGATCATCCACTGCTGGGCTAATCATTAAAAAAAAAATTGCAATATGTGAAACTGGACCTAAGCAGTACTAATAAGTAAATAAATATATAAATTCCTCCACTTTGGATTAATTTAATATGCTTTTGAATGTGATTCTGGTGTGAGGTTAGCTGGTTAAAGAGATTTAGAGCAGCCAACAGGAGCAAAGCAAGGTAAAGACTGAGGCGGAAGCATAGAGGTGCAGACAGATATAAGTTTACTGACTGGAACAGTAGAACTACTATGGGAAGCTGTAAAATCTGAAACAGAGAGAAATAAAAACTATAAAAATAAACCTTACCTTAATGTGTGAAGTATCAGCATGACACTATACATCAGCCACAGCAGCACATGTCACTACTTTGCTAGGAACAAGTTCCCTCTCATCCTGCACTAGACAATGCTGCATGGGGGAGGGGCATGTGTACACTCACTTATTCTTCCCACTGACACCTTTCTACAAAGCACTGTTTTCCTAACAAACTTCAGTTAGTTGACCTTAGAGCCACAGCAGAAAGAGCAGGGATAAGGGGACCAGCAGACTGCATGTTGTCTGCCCAAGGCTGCATGGATACAGACGAGTCACACAGCCTCAAGACTGAAGAGAGCAGTGTGTGCAGCTGCACAGATGCTCAAATCCTCACGTGCATGACACTCCAGCTTTCGGCTGCATGCGCCTATAGTCAGCCCTACCCAGAAACAATCCCCACCACCAGAGCAGTTACCTGGTAACAGTGGTAACCCCAGCAGGACCTTTTCTGATGCAGTGGGATTGACTGGATGCCTAGTTAGGGCTTAGCATCCAGTGCTGCACAGTGCACATCTAAAACAGCACATGGCACTAGCTTGGAATGTCACATGACATTGGCACGGTCTGGCACCTTTTCTCACAAATAAATATAAGCAGAGAACGTTTGACTGTGACAATATTAGGACTGACTGTGTGTGTCCCCCATGTTACATGACATCAGCAGTCTGGCATGAACTTAAAAAAAAAAAAAATTTTTTTTTTTTTAGGACTATAGGGCCCCTCAACAAAGACTGGGCCCAGGGCAGCTGCCCCTTTTGCCCTGTGTTAAAGACGGTCCTGAGCGCTGCCATCTTGATATTTAAAGGAACATAATGTTTTATTGTTTAAAAAGATAGATAATCCCTTTATTACCCATTCCCTAGTTTTGCATAACCAACACTGTTATATAAATATACTTTTTACTTCTGTGATTACTCTGTATCTAAGCCTCTGCAGACTGCTCCTTATCTCAGTTATATTAATATACATTTTACCTCTGTGATTACCCTGTATCTAAGCCTCTGCAGACTGCTCCTTATCTCAGTTATATTAATATACATTTTACCCCTGTATTTACCTTTTATCTAAGCCTCTGCAGACTGCTCCTTATCTCAGTTATATTAATATACTTTTTACCTCTGTGATTACCCTGTATCTAAGCCTCTGCAGACTGCTCCTTATCTCAGTTATATTAATATACATTTTACCCCTGTGATTACCTTGTATCTAAGCCTCTGCAGACTGCCCCTTATCTCAGTTATATTAATATACTTTTTACCTCTGTGATTACCCTGTATCTAAGCCTCTGCAGACTGCTCCTTATCTCAGTTATATTAATATATTTTTTACCTCTGTGATTACCTTGTATCTTAGCCTCTGCAGACTGCCCCTTATCTCAGTTATATTAAAACACTTTTTACCTCTGTGATTACCTTGTATCTAAGCCTCTGCAGACTGCTCCCTTATCTCAGTTATATTAATATAATTTTTACCTCTATGATTACCGTGTACTGTATCTAAGCCTCTGCAGACTGCTCCTTATATCAGTTATATTAATATACTTTTTACCTCTGTGATTAATTTGTATCTTAGCCTCTGCAGACTGCCCTTTATCTCAGTTATATTAATACACTTTTTACTTAATGTGATTACCTTGTATCTAAGCCTCTGCAGACTGCCCCTTATCTCAGTTATATTAATATACTTTTTATCTCTGTGATTACCCTGTATCTAAGCCTCTGCAGACTGCTCATTATCTCAGTTATATTAATATACTATTTATCTCTGTGATTACCTTGTATCTAAGCCTCTGCAGACTGCTCCTTATATCAGTTATACTAATATACGTTTTACCTCTGTGATTACCTTGTATCTTAGCCTCTGCAGACTGCCCCTTATCTCACTTACATTAATACACTTTTTACCTCTGTGATTACCTTGTATCTAAGCCTCTGCAGACTGCTCCCTTAACTCAGTTATATTAATATACTTTTTTCCTCTGTGATTACCTTTTATCTAAGCCTCTGCAGACTGCTCCTTATCTCAGTTATATTAATATACATTTTTCCCCTGTAATTACCTTTTATCTAAGCCTCTGCAGACTGCTCCTTATCTCAGTTATATTAATACACTTTTTACCTCTGTGATTACCCTGTATCTAAGCCTCTGCAGACTGCTCCTTATCTCAGATACAAGGTAATTACAGGGTAAAATGTATATTAATATAACTGAGATAAGGAGCAGTCTGCAGAGGCTTAGATACAAGGTAATTACAGGGTAAAATGTATATTAATATAACTAAGCCTCTGCAGACTTCTCCCTTATCTCAGTTATATTAATATACTTTTTACCTCTGTGATTACCTTGTACTGTATCTAAGCCTCTGCAGACTGCCCCCTTATCTCAGTTATATTAATATACTTTTTACCTCTGTGATTACCTTGTATCTAAGCCTCTGCAGACTGCTCCTTATCTCAGTTATATTAATATACTTTTTACCTCTGTTATTACCTTGTATCTAAGCCTCTGCAGACTGCTCCTTATCTCAGTTATATTAATATACATTTTACCCTGTAATTACCTTGTATCTAAGCCTCTGCAGAATGCTCCTTATCTCAGTTATATTAATACACCTTTTACCTCTGTGATTACCCTGTATCTAAGCCTCTGCAGACTGCCCCTTATCTCAGTTATATTAATATACATTCTACCCTGTAATTACCTTGTATCTAAGCCTCTGCAGACTGCCCCCTTATCTCAGTTATATTAATATACTTTTTACCTCTGTGATTACCTTGTATCTAAGCCTCTGCAGACTGCTCCTTATCTCAGTTATATTAATATACTTTTTACCTCTGTGATTACCTTGTATCTAAGCCTCTGCAGACTGCTCCTTATCTCAGTTATATTAATATACATTTTACCCCTGTGATTACCTTTTATCTAACCCCCATGTGAGCCAAAAAAACTTTACCTTTAAACTACCCTTCACTCCCCCCTTTTTCCCAATTCACCATATTTATCACTTATTTGATAAGGGCAAGGACAATTTTGGGACCATAACACTCACACACATTGCTAAACAAGCTTGTACACTATTGAAGCCCATGCTTTATTTGAACAACCTCAACTTTTATTGTTTTAGTAAGATTATCACGGTGGTTATATTATCACCCTTATCACGTGCGGGTAAGATATTAATCATACATACAGAAATATTCTGTGTTCTATTCTCACCTTTCACCCCTTTTTTTCCCCTGTCATTAATTCCCCTAGTTTAATTTCACAATCACTTTGGTGACATTCAGTATATACACAGTGTTTTAATATTAGCACCTTATTTCTTTAATTTATAAACCACAAAAGGTATACACAATGCTCACATATGGGCTCCATGTACTAAGCAGTCAGCGAGCTACCCGCAACAAATCTCGCGTCAAAACTCGCAAACTGATATGTACAAAGCCGTCAATTGTGTTAAAACTCGCATCTTTAAAATTGCGAGCGTACTTATCCGCCAAACCTCGCTACCGCTCCATTTTTCACTGTAATTAGACACATTTGACCACCAACTCGCCAAAAAACGAATGTACTAAAAAATCTATTTGTCCGCTCGCTACAATTTCCGCTCCCACCTCGCTATTTTTGCCTCGCCACCTTTTAGGTGGCGGGCAAGGTACAAAACAATAGGAAAGTCAATCTAGACGCCAGTCTAGACATATATAAAAGGCAGTAATATCAGCATTGTACTTACAGCATAACTGGCGTCTAATTTGTCTCTCATTTCCATGTACATAAATTGCGCCCAATTTGTCGACTGTAATTAAAGAGTAATCTATTTAAATTTGTATTGTTAGTTGTCAATCTTTATAATTATTTTTATATTAATATTTATATATTATCAGATCCAGATGAAGCCATATCCAAATTGTAAATAAATATTACAAAAATAACGCTCTGTTATCACTCTTCAAAAAATTTTGAACAATAATAAAGTTGTTTAGATAAGTTGAACTTTTATAGGAGCAAAATTCTATTCCCGCGACTACTATGATGTTCGTGACACCTTGCATGTCACGTGTTAATAATTGGCCAGACAATTCAACTAAAAGTTAAGTACCATCAGCTTAGTCGCGGCGAGCGAGGCGTCAAATTTATCAACAATCCGCAACTGCTCGCGGCGGGCTAGACTTGTCTATTTATTGGGGGAATATTAGTACATAGCGACAGCGGACACCATTTCGCCCGCGGCGAGTAACGGCGAGTTTATCCGCGTCTACAATGACGGATGAATTGACGGTTTAGTACATGGAGCCCATAATGTTAATAATTTGTCTAATTTTCCACTAGCCATATTCTCATGGAAGGTACATAAATATGGCCATTCATGGATTGTTTTTTCTATTGATATTATTCTCTCTTTTTAGGCATACTTATTTATTCAAGTATTCACATCATATTCAGCTATCCGAACTTACATCTGACATGCGCATAGTACTTGCTGATACTAAGACATCGCTCAATACACATGTCAGTGTGACGTCATCAATGTGGGAGGAGTTTCAGCTTTCTTTACACATAAATAGCCAATATGAGCGCGACGCGCGCACACACCCCCCTTTGAGAAAGCAGTGAGAACGGCGAAACATGTTAGGGTACTGGTGAGGAGTCAGGGAGCTCCTGTGTTTGTTAGGGCTTAACTCGATATAGGGCTAATTTATTGTTAATGTTCCAACCTTCTAGCAAATCGAACTTACTCTGATTAATAGCTGACCAGACAATATAAGCAGTTATTTAATATCACTATTCGCTCATGAGATTCTATAATTCATTTAGCGTACAGCCACAGCGTACAGCAACAAGGAATTGGCTGCTGAATCACATATACAGGATTAACAACTACTCTTGGCTAAGCAAACGCTAGCGTAATTGAGCTCATATCGGCTCTTATTAATAACTACTTATTAAGCAACAAATTTGATATAAATTACTAACAATAGAGTAAATAAGACTCTACTGATGGTTCATGCAAGCGCCAATCTTTTACGCTTAACATTGGTGACTACATGATCTAAATATTTCTATATCAGATTCAATCTAACTTAATATAAACTACTATACATACGCTTATGCTTGCTATTTGATTGACTTAAATCTCAAACAAACTTTACAGGTTGGGAATTTAATTATGTAAAAAGACATGGTCATTTCAATATACTAGTGATCAGCAGTCTTTCACACTGTAGTGAAACCAAATAAGATTCAGCTGCTGGCAAGCGATGTGCACCGAATTAGTTACTTTGCGGCAGCACAAGCACAGATACATTCAGGTGAATGCAACACTATAACCCTTGCATTCAACTCAAGTAACTAAGAAATATACTTGCCAGCTGTATATTCATAGAAGCAAAACAGTCAAAAACCTTGTTTCCCTCTGGTGGCTCAGCTAATGATTTATTAATTAGCAAGTTAAAACGAAGCGATCCTCAATAGAAATAACTGCTAGCAGAATCAGCAAAACCCTGTATTAATCAGGGGCAAGTTTGTTCAAATTATAACGTATTAATCTTAACTCCAGTCACAAAGTAATTTATTGGATTAATAAATAAACAGGTTCTTAATTTCAATGATCAAGTGTAACTCAATACACTTGGAAATTCTTAATACGTACCAAATATAAAGGTCACAAGATACCGGAGTATGCACCAAACACACTGACTTTAGAATCTGTTATTACTATTTATAATCCTCTTTCGTTTTAGAAGGTTTGAATACGTTAATACTCATATGTGACATCTCAATCACTTTTGGAGTAATAATTATCAACCAAATTTGTTTAACCCCTTAATAACCACAGCACTTTTCCATTTTCTGTCCGTTTGGGACCAAGGCTATTTTTACATTTCTGCGGTGTTTGTGTTTAGCTGTAATTTTCCTCTTACTCATTTACTGTACCCACACATATTATATACCGTTTTTCTCGTCATTAAATGGACTTTCTAAAGATACCATTATTTTCATCAAATTTTATAATTTACTATAAAAATTTTTTATAAAATATGAGGAAAAAATTGAAAAAAAACACACTTTTTCTAACTTTGACCCCCAAAATCTGTTACACAGCTACAACCACCAAAAAACACTGTGCTAAATAGTTTCTAAATTTTGTCCTGAGTTTAGAAATACCCAATGTTTACATGTTCTTTGCTTTTTTTGTAAGTTATAGGGCCATAAATTCAAATAGCACTTTGCTATTTCCAAACCATTTTTTTTTCAAAATTAGCGCTAGTTACATTAGAACACTAATATCTTTCAGGAATCCCTGAATATCCCTTGACATGTATATATTTTTTTTTAGTAGACATCCCAAAGTATTGATCTAGGCCCATTTTGGTATATTTCATGCCACCATTTCACCGCCAAATGCGATTAAATACAAAAAATCGTTCACTTTTTTACTAATTTTTTCACAAACTTTTGGTTTCTCACTGAAATTATTTACAAACAGCTTGTGCAATTATGGCTTAAATGGTTGTAAATGCTTCTCTGGGATCGCCTTTGTTCAGAAATAGCAGACATATATGGCTTTGGCGTTGCTTTTTAGTAATTAGAAGGCTGCTAAATGCCACTGCGCACTACACGTGTATTATGCCCAGCAGTGAAGGGGTTAATTATGGAACATGTAGGGAGCTTTTAGGGATACTTTTAGCTTTAGTGTAGTGTAGTAGACAACCCCAAGTATTGATCTAGGCCAATTTTGGTATATTTCATGCCACCATTTCACCGCCAAATGCGATCAAATTAAAAAAAACGTTAAATTTCTTTCATGTAATTAGCAAGAGTCCATGAGCTAGTGACGTATGGGATATACATTCCTACCAGGAGGGGCAAAGTTTCCCAAACCTCAAAATGCCTATAAATACACCCCTCACCACACCCACAATTCAGTTTTACAAACTTTGCCTCCGATGGAGGTGGTGAAGTAAGTTTGTGCTAGATTCTACGTTGATATGCGCTCCGCAGCAAGTTGGAGCCCGGTTTTCCTCTCAGCGTGCAGTGAATGTCAGAGGGATGTGAGGAGAGTATTGCCTATTTGAATGCAGTGATCTCCTTCTACGGGGTCTATTTCATAGGTTCTCTGTTATCGGTCGTAGAGATTCATCTCTTACCTCCCTTTTCAGATCGACGATATACTCTTATATATACCATTACCTCTGCTGATTCTCGTTTCAGTACTGGTTTGGCTTTCTACAAACATGTAGATGAGTGTCCTGGGGTAAGTAAATCTTATTTTCTGTGACACTCTAAGCTATGGTTGGGCACTTTGTTTATAAAGTTCTAAATATATGTATTCAAACATTTATTTGCCTTGACTCAGAATGTTCAACTTTCCTTATTTTTCAGACAGTCAGTTTCTTATTTGGGATAATGCATTTGATTTAATCATTTTTTCTTACCTTCAAAAATTTGACTATTTTCCCTGTGGGCTGTTAGGCTCGCGGGGGCTGAAAATGCTTCATTTTATTGCGTCATTCTTGGCGCGGACTTTTTGGCGCAAAAATTATTTTCCGTTTCCGGCGTCATACGTGTCGCCGGAAGTTGCGTCATTTTTTGACGTTATTTTGCGCCAAAGATGTCGGCGTTCCGGATGTGACGTCATTTTTGGCGCCAAAAAGCATTTAGGCGCCAAATAATGTGGGCGTCTTATTTGGCGCTAAAAAATATGGGCGTCGCTTTTGTCTCCACATTATTTCAGTCTCATTTTTCTTTGCTTCTGGTTGCTAGAAGCTTGTTCTTTGGCATTTTTTCCCATTCCTGAAACTGTCATTTAAGGAATTTGATCAATTTTGCTTTATATGTTGTTGTTTTTTCTCTTACATATTGCAAGATGTCTCACATTGCATCTGAGTCAGAAGATACTACAGGAAAATCGTTGTCTAGTGCTGGATCTACCAAAGCTAAGTGTATCTGCTGTAAACTTTTGGTAGCTATTCCTCCAGCTGTTGTTTGTATTGATTGTCATGACAAACTTGTTAATGCAGATAATATTTCCTTTAGTAAAGTACCATTGCCTGTTGCAGTTCCTTCAACATCTAAGGTGCAGAATGTTCCTGATAACATAAGAGATTTTGTTTCTGAATCCATAAAGAAGGCTATGTCTGTTATTTCTCCTTCTAGTAAACGTAAAAAATCTTTTAAAACTTCTCTCCCTACAGATGAATTTTTAAATGAACATCATCATTCTGATTCTGATGACTCTTCTGGTTCAGAGGATTCTGTCTCAGAGGTCGATGCTGATAAATCTTCATATTTATTTAAAATGGAATTTATTCGTTCTTTACTTAAAGAAGTTCTAATTGCTTTAGAAATAGAGGATTCTGGTCCTCTTGATACTAATTCTAAACGTTTGGATAAGGTATTTAAATCTCCTGTGGTTATTCCAGAAGTTTTTCCTGTTCCTAATGCTATTTCTGCAGTAATTTCCAAAGAATGGGATAAATTGGGTAATTCATTTACTCCTTCTAAACGTTTTAAGCAATTATATCCTGTGCCGTCTGACAGATTAGAATTTTGGGACAAAATCCCTAAAGTTGATGGGGCTATTTCTACCCTTGTTATAAGGATCCTTTAGATAGGAAAATTGAATCCTTTCTAAGAAAAGCTTATCTGTGTTCAGGTAATCTTCTTAGACCTGCTATATCTTTGGCTGATGTTGCTGCAGCTTCAACTTTTTGGTTGGAAACCTTAGCGCAACAAGTAACACATCATGATTCTCATGATATTATTATTCTTCTTCAGCATGCTAATAATTTTATCTGTGATGCCATCTTTGATATTATCAGAGTTGATGTCAGGTTTATGTCTCTAGCTATTTTAGCTAGAAGAGCTTTATGGCTTAAGACTTGGAATGCTGATATGGCTTCTAAATCAACTCTACTTTCCATTTCTTTCCAGGGTAACAAATTATTTGGTTCTCAGTTGGATTCTATTATTTCAACTGTTACTGGTGGGAAAGGAACCTTTTTACCACAGGATAAAAAATCTAAGGGTAAAAACAGAGCTAATAATCGTTTTCGTTCCTTTCGTTTCAACAAAGAACAAAAACCTGATCCTTCATCCTCAGGAGCAGTTTCAGTTTGGAAACCATCTCCAATCTGGAATAAATCCAAGCCAGCCAGAAAGGCAAAGCCTGCTTCTAAGTCCACATGAAGGTGCGGCCCTCATTCCAGCTCAGCTGGTAGGGGACAGGTTACGTTTTTTCAAAGAAATTTGGATCAATTCTGTTCACAATCTTTGGATTCAGAACATTGTTTCAGAAGGGTACATAATTGGTTTCAAGATGAGACCTCCTGCAAAGAGATTTTTTCTTTCCCGTGTCCCAGTAAATCCAGTAAAAGCTCAAGCATTTCTGAATTGTGTTTCGGATCTAGAGTTGACTGGAGTAATTATGCCAGTTCCAGTTCAGGAACAGGGGATGGGGTTTTATTCAAATCTCTTCATTGTACCAAAGAAGGAGAATTCCTTCAGACCAGTTCTGGATCTAAAAATATTGAATCGTTATGTAAGGATACCAACGTTCAAGATGGTAACTGTAAGGACTATCTTGCCTTTTGTTCAGCAAGGGAATTATATGTCCACAATAGATTTACAGGATGCATATCTGCATATTCCGATTCATCCGGATCATTATCGGTTCCTGAGATTCTCTTTTCTGGACAAGCATTACCAGTTTGTGGCTCTGCCGTTTGGCCTTGCTACAGCTCCAAGAATTTTTACAAAGGTTCTCGGTGCCCTTCTGTCTGTAATCAGAGAACAGGGTATTGTGGTATTTCCTTATTTGGACGATATCTTGGTACTTGCTCAGTCTTTACATTTAGCAGAATTTCATACGAATCGACTTGTGTTGTTTCTTCAAGATCATGGTTGGAGGATCAATTTACCAAAAAGTTCATTGATTCCTCAGACAAGGGTAACCTTTCTGGGTTTCCAAATAGATTCAGTGTCCATGACTCTGTCTTTAACAGACAAGAGGCGTCTAAAACTGATGGCAGCTTGTCGAAACCTTCAGTCACAATCATTCCCTTCGGTAGCCTTATGCATGGAAATTCTAGGTCTTATGACTGCTGCATCGGACGCGATCCCCTTTGCTCATTTTCACATGCGACCTCTTCAGCTTTGTATGCTGAATCAATGGTGCAAGGATTACACAAAGATATCTCAATTAATATCTTTAAAACCGATTGTTCGACACTCTCTAACGTGGTGGAAAGATCACCATCGTTTAATTCAGGGGGCTTCTTTTGTGCTTCCGACCTGGACTGTAATTTCAACAGATGCAAGTCTCACAGGTTGGGGAGCTGTGTGGGGATCTCTGACGGCACAAGGAGTTTGGGAATCTCAGGAGGTGAGATTACCGATCAATATTTTGGAACTCCGTGCAATTTTCAGAGCTCTTCAGTTTTGGCCTCTTCTGAAGAGAGAATCGTTCATTTGTTTTCAGACAGACAATGTCACAACTGTGGCATACATCAATCATCAAGGAGGAACTCACAGTCCTCTGGCTATGAAAGAAGTATCTCGAATTTTGGTTTGGGCGGAATCCAGCTCCTGTCTAATCTCTGCGGTTCATATCCCAGGTGTAGACAATTGGGAAGCGGATTATCTCAGTCGCCAAACGTTGCATCCGGGCGAATGGTCTCTTCACCCAGAGGTATTTCTTCAGATCGTTCAAATGTGGGAACTTCCAGAAATAGATTTGATGGCGTCCCATCTAAACAAGAAACTTCCCAGGTATCTGTCCAGATCCCGGGATCCTCAGGCGGAGGCAGTGGATGCATTATCACTTCCTTGGAAGTATCATCCTGCCTATATCTTTCCGCCTCTAGTTCTTCTTCCAAGAGTAATCTCCAAGATTCTGAAGGAATGCTCGTTTGTTCTGCTGGTAGCTCCGGCATGGCCTCACAGGTTTTGGTATGCGGATCTTGTCCGGATGGCCTCTTGCCAACCGTGGACTCTTCCGTTAAGACCAGACCTTCTGTCACAAGGTCCTTTTTTCCATCAGGATCTGAAATCCTTAAATTTAAATGTATGGAGATTGAACGCTTGATTCTTCGTCAAAGAGGTTTCTCTGACGCTGTGATTAATACTATGTTACAGGCTCGTAAATCTGTATCTAGAGAGATATATTATAGAGTCTGGAAGACTTATATTTCTTGGTGTATTTCTCATCATTTTTCTTGGCATTCTTTTAGAATTCCGAGAATTTTACAGTTTCTTCAGGATGGTTTAGATAAAGGTTTGTCCGCAAGTTCCTTGAAAGGACAAATCTCTGCTCTTTCTGTTCTTTTTCACAGAAAGATTGCTATTCTTCCTGATATTCATTGTTTTGTACAAGCTTTGGTTCGTATAAAACCTGTCATTAATTCAATTTCTCCTCCTTGGAGTTTGAATTTGGTTCTGGGGGCTCTTCAAGCTCCTCCATTTGAACCTATGCATTCATTGGACATTAAATTACTTTCTTGGAAAGTTTTGTTCCTTTTGGCCATCTCTTCTGCCAGAAGAGTTTCTGAATTATCTGCTCTTTCTTGTGAGTCTCCTTTTCTGATTTTTCATCAGGATAAGGCGGTGTTGCGAACTTCTTTTGAATTTTTACCTAAAGTTGTGAATTCCAACAACATTAGTAGAGAAATTGTGGTTCCTTCATTATGTCCTAATCCTAAGAATTCTAAGGAGAAATCGTTGCATTCTTTGGATGTTGTTAGAGCTTTGAAATATTATGTTGAAGCTACTAAATCTTTCAGAAAGACTTCTAGTCTATTTGTTATCTTTTCCGGTTCTAGAAAAGGCCAGAAAGCTTCTGCCATTTCTTTGGCATCTTGGTTGAAATCTTTAATTCATCTTGCCTATGTTGAGTCGGGTAAAACTCCGCCTCAGAGAATTACAGCTCATTCTACTAGGTCAGTTTCTACTTCCTGGGCGTTTAGGAATGAAGCTTCGGTTGATCAGATTTGCAAAGCAGCAACTTAGTCCTCTTTGCATACTTTTACTAAATTCTACCATTTTGATGTATTTTCTTCTTCTGAAGCAGTTTTTGGTAGAAAAGTACTTCAGGCAGCGGTTTCAGTTTGAATCTTCTGCTTATGTTTTTCGTTAAACTTTATTTTGGGTGTGGATTATTTTCAGCAGGAATTGGCTGTCTTTATTTTATCCCTCCCTCTCTAGTGACTCTTGTGTGGAAAGATCCACATCTTGGGTAATCATTATCCCATACGTCACTAGCTCATGGACTCTTGCTAATTACATGAAAGAAAACATAATTTATGTAAGAACTTACCTGATAAATTCATTTCTTTCATATTAGCAAGAGTCCATGAGGCCCGCCCTTTTTTTGTGGTGGTTATGATTTTGTATAAAGCACAATTATTCCAATTCCTTATTTTTTTTTATGCTTTCGCACTTTTTTATCACCCCACTTCTTGGCTATTCATTAAACTGAATTGTGGGTGTGGTGAGGGGTGTATTTATAGGCATTTTGAGGTTTGGGAAACTTTGCCCCTCCTGGTAGGAATGTATATCCCATACGTCACTAGCTCATGGACTCTTGCTAATATGAAAGAAATGAATTTATCAGGTAAGTTCTTACATAAATTATGTTTTTTCACAATTTTAGGTTTCTCACTGAAATCATTTACAAACAGCTTGTGCAATTATGGCACAAATGGTTGTAAATGCTTCTCTGGGATCCCCTTTGTTCAGAAATAGCAGACATATATGGCTTTGGGGTTGATTTTTGGTAATAAGAAGGCCGCCAAATGCCGCTGCATTTCACACGTGTATTATGGCTAGCAGTGAAGGGGTTAATTATGTAGCTTGCAGGGTTAATTTTAGCTTTAGTGTAGAGCTCAGCCTCCCACCTGAAACATGAGACCCCCTGATCCCTCCCAAACAGCTCTCTTCCCTCCCCCACCCCACAATTGTCCCCGCCATCTTAAGTACTGGGAGAAACTGGGTCTGCCAGTACCCAGTTTAGCAACAAATGTGCCTTTTTTTTAAAAAAAAAATGCCCTTTTCTGTAGTGTAGCTTCCCCCCCCCCCCCAAGACCAACCCCCCACCCCGTCTTGATCCCTTAGATGTTTATTTCTATATTTGAAAACATTTTATTTTTAACTTTTACCACTTTTATTTTTCTGTAGTGTAGCGGTTCCCTCCCACTCCCGCCCCGTGCGCGCGCCCGCCCGCCACCCCCCGTGCACGTGCGCGCTCCCGTCCCCCCCGCCCCCGATCCCGCCCCCCTTCCCTCCGCTCGGCACATCGATGGCCGCCCACCCGCCTCCCAGACTTGCTCCCACCCACCAACGATACCGGCCACCGATGTCCGGTGCAGAGAGGGCCACAGAGTGGCTCTCTCTGCATCGGATGGCCAAGGGGGGTTATTGCAGGATGCCTCCATATCGAGGCATCACTGCAATAACCGGAAAGCAGCTGGAAGCGAGCAGGATCGCTTCCAGCTGCTTTCCAGACCAAGGACGTACGCCACACGTCCTCGGTCATTAACTGTCTTTTTTTTGAGGACGTGTGGCGTACGTCCTTGGTCATTAAGGGGTTAAGATTCTCATTTGCTCATATTTGTATTTTTGAACTCAGTACCAAATCAAGATGGAACATATTGTGCTGAATTAATCCATCTGTTTCACATGATACCAAATATACAAATATTATTTGAATCTTAATCCAGCAAAGTACTAATCTCTTCAGAGTGTAAATACTCAGGTTCTATAATTGGAGAGGCAAAGATTTGCCACACACATTAGGTGTCTAATATCCATTTAGAACGTGGAGTATTGAATACTCAGGTATTCAAGAGTCACAATAAGTATATCTACGTATATTACAATTTATTTCCACATTTGTGGTACATTTAGTGTAACGCATTGCCCTACTAAGAGTTTTCTGTTTTTAATTTGCACATCCCTTTATTTTAAGCTCCAATTTTATGTGTATATAATAAAAGTTATGTTTTATTTTACCTTAGTGAGATCTCTCTAATCGTTTGTTGGTCACTCTCAACTAAATTACTAGATGCCATATATGCCTACCCAGAGTGCTATTAGTGTATTCTTGAATGGGTCCTTAACTATTAGACTTTGTTTCTGAAATTTAGTAATACACAGCACCACCCACCCCAATACATAGCAAAGAAGCTGACTAATACATTGAGGGTGTAGGCATCCAATTACTTTAGGTAGTGCCATTGAACCTTTTCCTTGCTCCTTATCTCAGTTATATTAATACACTTTTTACCTCTGGGATTACCTTGTATCTAAGCCTCTGCAGACTGCTCCTTATCTCAGATAAATTAATATACTTTTTACTTCTGTGATTACCTTGTATCTAAGCCAGCTGCAGACTGCCCCTTATCTCAGTTATATTAATATACTTTTTACCTCTGTGATTACCTTGTATCTTAGCCTCTGCAGACTGCCCCTTATCTCCGTTATATTAATATACTTTTTGACTTTGTGATTACCTTGTATCTAAGCCTCTGCAGACTGCTCCTTATATCAGTTATAATAATATTCTTTTAACCTTTGTGATTACCCTGTATCTAAGCCTCTGCAGATTGCTCCTTATCTCAGTTATATTAATATACTTGTTTACCTCTGTAATTACCCTGTATCTAAGCTTCTGCAGACTGCTCCTTATCTCAGTTATATTAATATACATCGTACCCCTGTGATTACCTTTTATCTAAGCCTCTGCAGACTCCTCCTTATCTAAGTTATATCAACATACTTTTTATCTCTGTGATAACCTTGTATCAAGCCTCTGCAGACTGCTCCTTATCTCAGTTATATTAATACACTTTTTACTTCTGTGATTACCTTGTATCTAAGCCTCTGCAGACTGCCCCTTATCTCAGTTATATTAATATACTTTTTACCTCTGTGATTACCTTGTATCTAAGCCTCTTCAGATTGTTCTTCATATCAGTTATATTAATATACTTTTTACCTCTGTGATTACCTTGTATCTTAGCCTCTGCAGACTGCCCCTTATCTCAGTTATATTAATACACTTTTTACTTATGTGACTACCTTGTATCTAAGCCTCTGCAGACTGCCCCTTATCTCAGCTATATTAATATACTTTTTACCTCTGTGACTACCCTGTATGTAAGCCTCTGCAGACTGCCCCTTATCTCAGTTATATTAATATACTTTTTATCTCTGTGATTACCTTGTATCTTAGCCTCTGCAGACTGCCCCTTATCTCAGTTATATTAATGCACTTTTTACTTCTGTGATTACCTTGTATCTAAGCCTCTGCAGACTGTCCCTTATCTCAGTTATATTAATATACTATTTACCTCTGTGATTACCCTTTATCTAAGCCTCTGCAGACTGCCCCTTATCTCAGATATATTAATATACTTTTTACTTCTGTGATTATCTTGTATCTAAGCCTCTGCAGACTGCCCCTTATCTCAGTTATATTAATATACTTTTTACCTCTGTGATTACCTTGTATCTTAGCCTCTGCAGACTACCCCTTATCTCAGTTATATTAATACAATTTTTACTTCTGTGATTACCTTGTGTCTAAGCCTCTACAGAATGCTCCCTTATCTCAGTTATATTAATATACTTTTACCTCTGTGATTACCCTGTATCTAACCCTCTGCAGACTGCCCCTTATCTCAGTTATATTAATATACTTTTTAGCTTTGTGATTACCCTGTATCTAAGCCTCTGCAGACAGCTCCCTTATCTCAGTTATATTAATATACTTTTTACCTCTGTGATTACCTTGTATCTAAGCCTCTGCAGACTGCTCCTTATCTCAGTTATATTAATATACTTTTTACCTCTGTGATTACCTTGTATCTAAGCCTCTGCAGACTGCTCCTTATCTCAGTTATATTAATATACTCTTTACCTCTGTGATTACCCGGTATCTAAGCTTCTGCAGACTGCTCCCTCAGTTATATTAATATACTTTTTACCTCTGTGATTACCCTGTATCTAAGTCTCTGCAGACTGCTCCTTATCTCAGTTATATTAATATACTTTTTCTGTGATTACCTCTGTATCTAAGCCTCGGCAGACTGCTCCTTATCTCAGTTATATTAATATACTTTTTACTTCTGTGATTATCTTGTATCTTAGCTTCTGCAGACTGCTCCTTATCTCAGTTATAGTAATATACTTTTTACCTCTGTGATTACCTTGTATCTAAGCCTCTGCAGACTGCTCCTTATCTCAGTTATATTAATACACTTTTTACTTATGTGACTACCTTGTATCTAAGCCTCTGCAGACTGCCCCTTATCTCAGCTATATTAATATACTTTTTACCTCTGTGACTACCCTGTATGTAAGCCTCTGCAGACTGCCCCTTATCTCAGTTATATTAATATACTTTTTATCTCTGTGATTACCTTGTATCTTAGCCTCTGCAGACTGCCCCTTATCTCAGTTATATTAATGCACTTTTTACTTCTGTGATTACCTTGTATCTAAGCCTCTGCAGACTGTCCCTTATCTCAGTTATATTAATATACTATTTACCTCTGTGATTACCCTTTATCTAAGCCTCTGCAGACTGCCCCTTATCTCAGATATATTAATATACTTTTTACTTCTGTGATTATCTTGTATCTAAGCCTCTGCAGACTGCCCCTTATCTCAGTTATATTAATATACTTTTTACCTCTGTGATTACCTTGTATCTTAGCCTCTGCAGACTACCCCTTATCTCAGTTATATTAATACAATTTTTACTTCTGTGATTACCTTGTGTCTAAGCCTCTACAGAATGCTCCCTTATCTCAGTTATATTAATATACTTTTACCTCTGTGATTACCCTGTATCTAACCCTCTGCAGACTGCCCCTTATCTCAGTTATATTAATATACTTTTTAGCTTTGTGATTACCCTGTATCTAAGCCTCTGCAGACAGCTCCCTTATCTCAGTTATATTAATATACTTTTTACCTCTGTGATTACCTTGTATCTAAGCCTCTGCAGACTGCTCCTTATCTCAGTTATATTAATATACTTTTTACCTCTGTGATTACCTTGTATCTAAGCCTCTGCAGACTGCTCCTTATCTCAGTTATATTAATATACTCTTTACCTCTGTGATTACCCGGTATCTAAGCTTCTGCAGACTGCTCCCTCAGTTATATTAATATACTTTTTACCTCTGTGATTACCCTGTATCTAAGCCTCTGCAGACTGCTCCTTATCTCAGTTATATTAATATACTTTTTCTGTGATTACCTCTGTATCTAAGCCTCGGCAGACTGCTCCTTATCTCAGTTATATTAATATACTTTTTACTTCTGTGATTATCTTGTATCTTAGCTTCTGCAGACTGCTCCTTATCTCAGTTATAGTAATATACTTTTTACCTCTGTGATTACCTTGTATCTAAGCCTCTGCAGACTGTCCCTTACCTCGGTTCTTTTGATAGACTTGTTTTTTATGCAATCAATGCATAAATAACTCCACTGGAGTGAGCATAGTTACCTATATAGCACACATGAACTAGCTCTGTCTAACTGTTAAAATTGTCAAAATGCACTGAGATAAGAGGTGGCCTTCAACTGTTTAGAAATCAGTTTGAGCCTACCTAGGTTTAGCTTTAAAAAATGAACACCAAGAGAACAAAGCAAATTTGATGATTAAAGTAAATTGGAAAGCTGTTTAAAACTGCCCTATCTGAATCATAAAAGTTTAATTTTGACTTCATTGTCCCTTTAAGTATTCTAGTGACAGAAGCAGTGCACATTCACAGATCAGTGATATAAGGGATAAACCTCCTATTACGTCTTACCTGTACCCAACTTAATTAAACTTAAATACCATATATAACGATAGATTAGAAGAAATAAGACACTTGACACATGTTAAATGGGCAAAAGACCGGTCACGGTCACATTTATTATCACATAAGCCTTTAAAACTAGGCCTATGTAAATATGCCAACTAGGCAACAAAATCCTTCAATAGGAGAACTGTAACAGTTCTTCGCTGGTGGCGGCAATAAACTAGCTAAATCAACCCCTACTAACAGACGGCCAGGGCCCTACACGGTGTGTGCAGCGTGGCACGATTGCCACACCCAATTGGCAGAGAGAAAGAGCTGTAAGCTGAAAGAGGTATTTGCCTAAGATTCGTAGGGGGGAGTAGCGCAGTAGCCCCTAGTTCGGCACCTAGTGAGTGTCACCTCCCCCATCCCATGACATCACTCATCTCTCTCCCTGCCCGCTCTCTGGGCCCTGACCGACCGCCAGCTAGGGCACATACAACCAGCCCAGTAAGGCGACCCCCTCGGTACGAGTCGTAAAAACACGCTCCAAGCGGGTGGAAGACTAAATTACCCCCTGGGTTTAATGGGCTAGTTCAATTAAACCTACCCAAGCCAGGGTGAGCCCTAGCCATTACCCTAAGCCGCCACATCTTCATCCAGGGTCGGGTGGGCGGGAAAAGTTCTTCCTTGAAGTCTGGAACCAGGAACAAGAGAGGGCTGGATTCCCTGCAGTCAGGACCTATAAAGGTAAGCAGAAACACCCGCCCCTCCACTTGCAACAATGTAACATCTAGTACCTTCCAGACTTCAACTCAGTTATCCCTTAATTTTGTTACAGGCCCAGTAGAGGGCCCTCCACTTCCATAACAGTCTTCTTGACAAGCCGTGCACTTCAGTTTAACAAACAGAATTTAAAGTGCTGTACATTTTTTACTGCTGCATTTCTCTATAATATTCCTGAGGGCTTTTTTATACTTGTAATGGAACTTTTAAACTGTGTAAAAATAAAACAACACCACAAAAATACTCAAATGTAACTCTTCAAATTTCAGTTATGTGAACTAATCCAAAGTGCAAGGTACAGACGTCAAAAAGCAGCAACATCACTGATCTGTGCAAGCGCACTGCTTGTGTCACAGGATGCAACAATACACATATACACACGTGACGTTTCCCGGGATAAAGGTACAGAGCTTTACCAGCTGGCTTCTGTAATGGGGGAAAACAGAGAATGTCTGTAAAGAGAGTTGTAGGTACAGGAGGACAAACACTAGCACGGGGAGTAACTTAAAGGGACACTGAACCCAATTTTTTTCTTTTGTAATTCAGATAGAGCATGCAATTTTAAGCAACTTTCTAATTTACTACTATTTTCAATTTTTCTTCGTTCTCTTGCTATCATTATTTGAAAAAGAAGGCATCTAAGCTTTTTTTTGGTTTCAGTACTCTGGACAGCACTTTTTTATTGGTGGATTAATTTATCCACCAATCAGCAAGGACAACCCAGGTTGTCCACCAAAAATGGGCCAGCATCTAAACTTACATTCTTGCATTTCAAATAAAGATACCAAGAGAATGAAGAAAAATTGATAATAGGAGTAAATTAGAAAGTTGCTTAAAATGTCATGCTCAATCTGAATCACAAAAGAAAAATTTTGGTTACAGTGTCCCTTTAAAGGGACATGAAGTTCAACATTTTTCTTCCATGATTCAGAAAGAGCTTAAACATTTAAACAACTTTCCAATTTAATTATATTTTCAAATGAGCTTTATTATCTTGGTATATATAGGTTAAAAGAGCAGCAATGCACTGGGAGCTAGCTTAACACATTGGGTGAGCCAATGACAAGTGGCAAACTTGTGCAGCCACCAATCACAAAATACTTTCCAGGAGTGCATAGCTGCTTCTGAGTGCACCTAGGTAGCCTTTTCAACAAAGGTTATCAATAGATAATACACTTTTAAACAACTTACCAATTTACTTCTATTTCCTAATTTGCTTCCTTTTATCTGAAATATAACAGAAAAGTTTTGGGTTTTTTGTCCCTTTAATTTTCATGTCAATTTAGATGAGAATTTGTTATCTTAATTTCCATGTTACAGTTTTTAGCAAACAAAGAACAACAAAACTACAGCATATAATTTTCTTATGAAACTGATAATATTTTATAATGCTATAGGTTTGAACATTTGTTCATTTGTAAACCTTCCAATACTTTTTCTAGATTCTCTTTATTATATTTACATATTGCAGAAGCTTGGCGGTAGTGAGAAGAAAACACGAATCACATCTGCCACCATTTTACGTTTCTATAAAATGTATTAAAGTTTGAATTATCTAAGCTCTGTGTTACATGCGCTAATATCCTTAACATTCATGGGACTTTCAATTCATGTTTGTCTTGCTCATAATTGTAGGATCATTTAAAGAATATTTTCAGCAACTGTCCTGGGGAAATTGAGGGAGAAAAGAACATTGCAAATTTTTCAACTCCAATCAGTGACCTTCAAAAAAAGATAAATGAAGTCTTCGACAAAATTCAACTAATTGTTCCCAATGCAACATTTACCTACTTAAATAGAACTACAAATGGGCAAAAGAGCAAGATTTTTATTGCAAGCCCGAGACAAAAATATTGCATAGGAGAAGAGTTTGTGGTTCAAATTGACATGTATGATCACCTAGGAAGAAGGAAAGAATATGGAGGGGACTTCATTAGGGCACGTATTTTTTCTGATGAACGCAAAGCCAGTGTATGTGGAAGAGTGGAAGACTTTAATAATGGGAGCTACCATGTGTCTTTCCCTTTGTACTGGGAGGGCCAGGTCAAGGTGTCTGCCAAGTTGTTTCATCCCAGTGAAGGTATTTCAGCTCTCTGGAGAGCTAGACATGCCAGTCTTGGAGTTCTTGGCTTTGAAGGCAAATTTGTTAGTCGTAACCAAGAAGCCACCACTAAATGTGGTTTTAAACTCAACACAGACAAGGAGGTTTGTGAATATGTAGATCCAGATGATGAGAATGCATTCTACTGTATCAAGCCTGAGAAGTTACCATGTGGCTCTCTACATGACATGAAATCATTTGACATTCATCTCTCATACTTGAGCAAGGAGGAACAACAGATGTTTAAGAGGTACTTTATAAGCCAAATTAATTATATTATAGATTTTGGCAGCCTTTTAAGAGTTTTGGTTTAGAGGTTTATAAAGAATAGTTTGTATATATATATATATATAGTCCATGCAGAAAACAAGGTAACAGCACCACAGTACAAAATTCCTCTTTATAGGTGAAAAATGTTCTTTATTAAGGTATAGCAACCATAAAAGCGACGTTTCGGACCTACATGATCCTTAATCATGCATAGGTTAAAAACAAATGAACATACATTAAAAAGGGTATTTGGACCAATCAGGCTTTGATTCTCAATGTTAATTGATTTAACCCATACCTGTCCAGGTTTCCAAATTTCATTAACATAGTGACCTCTAGTGGTACCAGAATATATTCCATCCTTAAAGACATTATAAAAACAAATACAAATCATAATCTCTATTCAGACCATAGGGATGTAGTGTATTTAAACGTTTAATCCACCATACTTCTTTTTGTTTCAATTTTAGCTCCCTATTGCCCCCTCTTCTGTGGTGAGGGATATGATCAATTACTTGGAAGTGAAGTTGGCTAACTGTGTGGCCCATATTGAAACAAAAAGAAGTATGGTGGATTAAACGTTTTTTTGCATTTTTTATTGTACTAACTATACATTTATAAGTGGACAAGCTTTCGAAAGAATGTCCTCCTTTTTCAAGTATTACTTTATTATTTTATTTTAATATCTAAATCTCTGGACTAACACGGCTACTCCAAACAACATATATATATATATATATATACTGTGTGTATGTGTGTATATATATATATATATATATATATATATATATATATATATATATATATATATATATATATATTTAAATCTATCTATCATCTATTTATCTATCTATATTAAAAATCATAACCATAGTTTATTAAACTTGACAATGTAGACCCTACTTTGTCAAAAGTAAAAATTGTCATAATTCAGATAATGAATGCAATTA
>NC_069506.1:340160487-340197987 GCF_027579735.1 Bombina bombina
CTTACCTCTTCATGTGCATTTTGGCTAAGTCCTTCAATATAGCTTACCTCTTCATGTGCATTGTGGCTAAGTCCTCCAGTATAGCTTACCTCTTCATGTGCATTGTGGCTAAGTCCTTCAGTATAGCTTACCTCTTCATGTGCATTGTGGCTTAGTCCTCCAGTATAGCTTACCTCTTCATATGCATTGTGGCAAAGTCCTCCAGTATAGCTTATCTCTTCTTGTGCATTGGGGCTAAGTCCTCCAGTATAGCTTACCTCTTCATGTTCATTGTGGCTAAGTCCTCTAGTATAGCTTACCTCTTCTTGTGCATTGGGGCTAAGTCCTTTAGTATAGCTTACCTCTTCATGTGCATTGTGGCTTAGTCCTTCAGTATAGCTTACCTCTTCTTGTGCATTGGGGCTAAGTCCTTCAGTATAGCTTACCTCTTCATGTGCATTGTGACTTAGTCCTCCAGTATAGCTTACCTCTTCATGTGCATTGTGCCTAAGTCCTCCAGTATAGCTTACCTCTTCATGTGCATTGTGGCTAAGTCCTTCAGTATAGCTTACTTCTTCATGTGCATTGTGGCTAAGTCCTTCAGTATAGCTTACCTCTTCATGTGCATTGTGGCCAGGTCCCCCAGTATAGCTCACCTTTTAATGTCAACAATTAAGTTAATCCCACAGATTAAATAGTCGCTAAAAAGGAATATTAACAAATTTGTTTGAAATATTTCTCTCACAATGGACATACTAGCATATCCCTGAGAGTTACAGTGCTATGCAGCACTTTTGGGAAACCCAGAGAAAATTGTATTAATTTAGGTTAATAATAAAATGACATATCATAATAAATGGTTTAAACACAGGCAGGGTATTCATGGCATAATAACGTACTAAAAATTACAGGCATAATAAACTACTATCTGACACTTTAGAAATATTAAAAAATACAAATATTCCCATCATTTTTAAATGCAGATCACCACCACTTTCTCATTGTTACATACTCCTAATATTTAGCACCTTTAACCAGGAGACTCGGGACACTTTGGACAGAGAGAATGTTAGAGGGGTAGGTTCATGAATTGTCATGGGTAGGTTCTTGTATCATGGGTGGTGTCAATGCCGTCTGGGGACACAGCTGGATGGCCCTAAGTTTCATTTTGTGAAAGCAGGACATTTATAGGGAAGGAAGACTGGCAAAAGGTACAGCTGGGCTGATCTAGAATTTATATCATCAGTCAAAATGGGAATAAATTGTTGATGTGCACAACTACTGCTCTGCGGAAAATCACATAAATCACAAAGTGCACATTTTCAGCAAGATTCAAATAGGCACAGACCTTACTCATGCAGTCAAACCCTACACATATCTCATACCTGAAAAAAAGAAAGGCAACAACAGCACACAACCTACATTTCATATGTGATGTATACCAACAAAATGCTTGACAGTTTGCAACCGTGCATACAAATTATATCATAACAGGACTGGCATATGTTAAAGGGACAGTCTAGTCAGAATAAAATGTTTATGATTCAGATAGGACATGCAATTTTAAACAACTTTTCAATTTACTTTTATCACTAATTTTGCTTTGTTCCCTTGGTATTCTTAGTTGAAAGCTAAACCTGCGCTGTGGAATCTGTTGTCGCTCTACAAATACCTGATAATAATAATAAACCTAGGAGGTTCATATGCTAATTTATTAGACCTTGAAGACTGCCTCTAATCTGAATGCATTTTGACCACTAGAGGGCATTAGTTCATATGTTTCATATGCTAATTTCTTAGACCTTGAAGACTGCCTCTAATCTGAATGCATTTTGACCACTAGAGGGCTTTAGTTCATATCTTTTTAAACAATAACAAATTTCAAGTAGACTGTCCCTTTATGTATAGGGCTTTTTTTTTTTACTAAAAGAATAATAAAAAAAAGTGCTGCCAAAGACAAGGTATATGGCTGATAGTTATTTCCATCTTAAAGGGCTCATCATTAACAATTAACATTCTGATAATTATCAAATGATGGATTGCGATAGCCCATAATTTCAGGTATGTTCTTCCAAGAAAATGTTTATTTTTATTGCAAACTATGAAATATTTATTAACATGTTTTTTATATATTATTTTGTAGGTCCAATATTGGAGTTGAAATACCAACACATTTCAAGTTCATAGATGTCGTGAGTTGTAACAGTGAGTTCAACTCTTATTTCTGTTAAACTTGAATCAAGGGGGAAATGATCACAAATGAGAAGTATGCAGGGTAGTTATAGGCATATCTGGGGAAATGATCACACATGATAAGTATGCAGGGTAGTTATAGGCATATCTGGGGAAATGATCACACATGATAAGTATGCAGGGTAGTTATAGGCATATCTGGGGAAATGATCACACATGATAAGTATGCAGGGTAGTTATAGGCATATCTGGGGAAATGATCACACATGATAAGTATGCAGGGTAGTTATAGGCGTATCAGGGGAAATGATCACACATGATAAGTATGCAGGGTAGTTATAGGCATATCTGGGGAAATGATCACACATGATAAGTATGCAGGGTAGTTATAGACATATCTGGGGAAATGATCACACATGATAAGTATGCAGGGTAGTTATAGGCATATCTGGGGAAATGATCACACATGATAAGTATGCAGGGTGGTTATAGGCATATCTGGGGAAATGATCACACATGATAAGTATGCAGGGTAGTTATAGGCATATCTGGGGAAATGATCACACACGATAAGTATGCAGGGTAGTTATAGGCATATCTGGGGAAATGATCACACATGATAAGTATGCAGGGTAGTTATAGGCATATCTGGGGAAATGATCACACATGATAAGTATGCAGGGTAGTTATAGGCATATCTGGGGAAATGATCACACATGATAAGTATGCAGGGTAGTTATAGGCATATCTGGGGAAATGATCACACATGATAAGTATGCAGGGTAGTTATAGGCATATCTGGGGAAATGATCACACATGATAAGTATGCAGGGTAGTTATAGACATATCTGGGGAAATGATCACACATGATAAGTATGCAGGGTAGTTATAGGCATATCTGGGGAAATGATCACACACGATAAGTATGCAGGGTAGTTATAGACATATCTGGGGAAATGATCACACATGATAAGTATGCAGGGTAGTTATAGACATATCTGGGGAAATGATCACACATGATAAGTATGGCAGGGTAGTTATAGGCATATCTGGGGAAATGATCACACATGATAAGTATGCAGGGTAGTTATAGGCACATCTGGGGAAATGATCACACATGATAAGTATGCAGGGTAGTTATAGGCATATCTGGGGAAATGATCACACATGATAAGTATGCAGGGTAGTTATAGACATATCTGGGGAAATGATCACACATGATAAGTATGCAGGGTAGTTATAGGCATATCTGGGGAAATGATCACACATGATAAGTATGCAGGGTAGTTATAGACATATCTGGGGAAATGATCACACATGATAAGTATGCAGGGTAGTTATAGGCATATCTGGGGAAATGATCACACATGATAAGTATGCAGGGTAGTTATAGGCATATCTGGGGAAATGATCACACATGATAAGTATGCAGGGTAGTTATAGGCATATCTGGGGAAATGATCACACATGATAAGTATGCAGGGTAGTTATAGGCATATCTGGGGAAATGATCACACATGAGAAGTATGCAGGGTAGTTATAGGCATATCTGGGGAAATGATCACACATGATAAGTATGCAGGGTGGTTATAGGCATATCTGGGGAAATGATCACACATGATAAGTATGCAGGGTAGTTATAGGCATATCTGGGGAAATGATCACACATGATAAGTATGCAGGGTAGTTATAGGCATATCTGGGGAAATGATCACACACGATAAGTATGCAGGGTAGTTATAGGCATATCTGGGGAAATGATCACACACGATAAGTATGCAGGGTAGTTATAGGCATATCTGGGGAAATGATCACACACGATAAGTATGCAGGGTAGTTATAGACATATCTGGGGAAATGATCACACATGATAAGTATGCAGGGTAGTTATAGGCATATCTGGGGAAATGATCACACACGATAAGTATGCAGGGTAGTTATAGGCATATCTGGGGAAATGATCACACATGATAAGTATGCAGGGTAGTTATAGGCATATCTGGGGAAATGATCACACATGATAAGTATGCAGGGTAGTTATAGGCATATCTGGGGAAATGATCACACACGATAAGTATGCAGGGTAGTTATAGGCATATCTGGGGAAATGATCACACACGATAAGTATGCAGGGTAGTTATAGGCATATCTGGGGAAATGATCACACATGATAAGTATGCAGGGTAGTTATAGGCATATCTGGGGAAATGATCACACATGATAAGTATGCAGGGTAGTTATAGACATATCTGGGGAAATGATCACACATGATAAGTATGCAGGGTAGTTATAGGCATATCTGGGGAAATGATCACACATGATAAGTATGCAGGGTAGTTATAGACATATCTGGGGAAATGATCACACATGATAAGTATGCAGGGTAGTTATAGGCATATCTGGGGAAATGATCACACATGATAAGTATGCAGGGTAGTTATGGGCATATCTGGGGAAATGATCACACATGATAAGTATGCAGGGTAGTTATAGACATATCTGGGGAAATGATCACACACGATAAGTATGCAGGGTAGTTATAGACATATCTGGGGAAATGATCACACATGATAAGTATGCAGGGTAGTTATAGACATATCTGGGGAAATGATCACACATGATAAGTATGCAGGGTAGTTATAGGCATATCTGGGGAAATGATCACACATGATAAGTATGCTGGGTAGTTATAGGCATATCTGGGGAAATGATCACACATGATAAGTATGCAGGGTAGTTATAGGCATATCTGGGGAAATGATCACACATGATAAGTATGCAGGGTAGTTATAGGCATATCTGGGGAAATGATCACACATGATAAGTATGCAGGGTAGTTATAGACATATCTGGGGAAATGATCACACATGATAAGTATGCAGGGTAGTTATAGGCATATCTGGGGAAATGATCACACATGATAAGTATGCAGGGTAGTTATAGGCATATCTGGGGAAATGATCACACATGATAAGTATGCAGGGTAGTTATAGGCGTATCTGGGGAAATGATCACACATGATAAGTATGCTGGGTAGTTATAGGCATATCTGGGGAAATGATCACACATGATAAGTATGCAGGGTAGTTATAGGCATATCTGGGGAAATGATCACACATGATAAGTATGCAGGGTAGTTATAGGCATATCTGGGGAAATGATCACACATGATAAGTATGCAGGGTAGTTATAGGCATATCTGGGGAAATGATCACACATGATAAGTATGCAGGGTAGTTATAGGCATATCTGGGGAAATGATCACACATGATAAGTATGCAGGGTAGTTATAGGCATATCTGGGGAAATGATCACACATGATAAGTATGCAGGGTAGTTATAGACATATCTGGGGAAATGATCACACACGATAAGTATGCAGGGTAGTTATAGGCGTATCTGGGGAAATGATCACACATGATAAGTATGCAGGGTAGTTATAGGCGTATCTGGGGAAATGATCACACATGATAAGTATGCAGGGTAGTTATAGGCATATCTGGGGAAATGATCACACATGATAAGTATGCAGGGTAGTTATAGGCATATCTGGGGAAATGATCACACATGATAAGTATGCAGGGTAGTTATAGGCATATCTGGGGAAATGATCACAAATTATAAGTATGCAGGGTAGTTATAGGCATATCTGGGGAAATGATCACACATGATAAGTATGCAGGGTAGTTATAGACATATCTGGGGAAATGATCACACATGAGAAGTATGCAGGGTAGTTATAGGCATATCTGGGGAAATGATCACACATGATAAGTATGCAGGGTAGTTATAGGCATATCTGGGGAAATGATCACACATGATAAGTATGCAGGGTAGTTATAGGCATATCTGGGGAAATGATCACACATGATAAGTATGCAGGGTAGTTATAGGCATATCTGGGGAAATGATCACACATGATAAGTATGCTGGGTAGTTATAGGCATATCTGGGGAAATGATCACACATGATAAGTATGCAGGGTAGTTATAGACATATCTGGGGAAATGATCACACATGATAAGTATGCAGGGTAGTTATAGACATATCTGGGGAAATGATCACACATGATAAGTATGCAGGGTAGTTATAGGCATATCTGGGGAAATGATCACACATGATAAGTATGCAGGGTAGTTATAGGCATATCTGGGGAAATGATCACACATGATAAGTATGCAGGGTAGTTATAGACATATCTGGGGAAATGATCACACATGATAAGTATGCAGGGTAGTTATAGGCATATCTGGGGAAATGATCACACATGATAAGTATGCAGGGTAGTTATATGCATATCTGGGGAAATGATCACACACGATAAGTATGCAGGGTAGTTATAGACATATCTGGGGAAATGATCACACACGATAAGTATGCAGGGTAGTTATAGGCATATCTGGGGAAATGATCACACATGATAAGTATGCAGGGTAGTTATAGACATATCTGGGGAAATGATCACACATGATAAGTATGCAGGGTAGTTATAGACATATCTGGGGAAATGATCACACATGATAAGTATGCAGGGTAGTTATAGGCATATCTGGGGAAATGATCACACATGATAAGTATGCAGGGTAGTTATAGGCATATCTGGGGAAATGATCACACACGATAAGTATGCAGGGTAGTTATGGGCATATCTGGGGAAATGATCACACATGATAAGTATGCAGGGTAGTTATAGGACATATCTGGGGAAATGATCACACACGATAAGTATGCAGGGTAGTTATAGGCATATCTGGGGAAATGATCACACATGATAAGTATGCAGGGTAGTTATAGGCATATCAGGGGAAATGATCACACATGATAAGTATGCAGGGTAGTTATAGGCGTATCTGGGGAAATGATCACACATGATAAGTATGCAGGGTAGTTATAGGCATATCTGGGGAAATGATCACACATGATAAGTATGCAGGGTAGTTATAGGCATATCAGGGGAAATGATCACACATGATAAGTATGCAGGGTAGTTATAGGCGTATCTGGGGAAATGATCACACACGATAAGTATGCAGGGTAGTTATAGGCGTATCTGGGGAAATGATCACACATGATAAGTATGCAGGGTGGTTATAGGCACATCTGGGGAAATGATCACACACGATAAGTATGCTGGGTAGTTATAGGCATATCTGGGGAAATGATCACACATGATAAGTATGCAGGGTAGTTATAGGCATATCTGGGGAAATGATCACACATGATAAGTATGCAGGGTAGTTATAGGCATATCTGGGGAAATGATCACACATGATAAGTATGCAGGGTAGTTATAGACATATCTGGGGAAATGATCACACACATGATAAGTATGCAGGGTAGTTATAGGCATATCTGGGGAAATGATCACACATGATAAGTATGCAGGGTAGTTATAGGCATATCTGGGGAAATGATCACACACGATAAGTATGCAGGGTAGTTATAGGCATATCTGGGGAAATGATCACACATGATAAGTATGCAGGGTAGTTATAGGCATATCTGGGGAAATGATCACACATGATAAGTATGCAGGGTAGTTATAGGCATATCTGGGGAAATGATCACACACGATAAGTATGCAGGGTAGTTATAGACATATCTGGGGAAATGATCACACATGATAAGTATGCAGGGTAGTTATAGGCATATCTGGGGAAATGATCACACACGATAAGTATGCAGGGTAGTTATAGACATATCTGGGGAAATGATCACACATGATAAGTATGCAGGGTAGTTATAGGCATATCTGGGGAAATGATCACAAATGAGAAGTATGCAGGGTAGTTATAGGCATATCTTGCTTTGCTGTAGCTATTTTTAAAGTGTTGAATTAAAGGATAGGAAAGTCAAAATTTAACTTGCATGATTTAGATAGAGCGTGTCATTTTATTATTGTTTATTTAAATTCCAAGACACTGTACAAGACAAAAAATAAAAATGATACATTTGTAATCATGTACAATAAATGAAAAAAACAAAAAAAAACAAATGTTAAAGCATTCCATATTCCACAAATTCCACAGATATTAGTTTATACAATACAACATTAGTTGTATCTGTCATACATGGATATAACTACATTGTACATTATTCAGAAAATAGAAAGAGATCAATTATCTCCAACAGTGGCTTTGGAGAATTTTTACACCACTATTACCCCTTATGTGAAAAAAAAAAGGATGATAAATAAAAAGAAAAAAAAAAAAAGGGGGAACACACCAATCTGCTCTCCTCCACCCTTCCCAGCAGCCTACCAGTTCCCTAGAAGAAATATTTCTGAATTTTGGAATTGGAAGATCAAATGATTTATTTCTGCAGAGGAAAATATTTTTATTAATGCTGCCCAGTTATTAAAAAAGTTTCTAATATCATGCTCATTATCTAATACATTGCTTTTTCATTCAGTTCTTAACTTCAGAGGTGCTTGGAAGTGCTCGACTTTTCCATTTTTTACAAATTAGATATCTAGTGGCAAGGATGGAGGAAATTACTGTTTTTTTGCTGGACTGTTTACCAGGTTCATTCTTAAGACAAAATATTATCTGGAAGAGTGATAAAGCAACAGGAGCTATCTTTAATGCGTTCTTTAGCCAGAATTCCAATTTGATCCAAAAGTTTCTTATTTTTGGACAGGACCATAGCATATTTATTAAACCAGCTGCAGGATATGAACATTTAGGGCATCTATTAAATCCAATGTTGCAACACCTGAGGCCTCTCTCGGGGGTAAAATATGCTCTATGAAGAAGTTTAACATGTGCTTCACGCCAGGTCGCAGAGAGTGTAGCCTGAGCTATTTTGTTAATTGACAGTTGAAGGGTTTTTGATTCAATATTGCTCTGGGCAATTAATGAATTCCAGTCTGATTCCAATTTTGTTAGAATTGGAGCACCTTTACTAGTGCCCAAGAGACAGTAGCATGGAGCAATGGACATATGGCCATTTCTAGTTAATACGAGCCAGTTCTCCAGTTTACCTAATCCCCAATTCCAGCCCGCTTCTTTAATTATTTCCAAAGCAAAATGCCTTAACTGCAGGTAGGCAAAAAAATCTTTATTAGGCAAACTAAATTCTGTTTTCAATTCCTGAAACATTGTAATACATTTCCTGTCCTTGTCTACTACTTGACATACCCTGTTTAATCCAGCGTTGTGCCACCCTCTAAACATCGAAGAGTTTAAACCTGCTTGGAATTTCGGATTCCCTATTATAGGTAAATAATAGGAAACCATACTATTAATTGAAAGAAGATTGGTTATTTTATACCACGCCTTGAGTGGGTTAAAAATTGTTTTAATCCTCTTAATTTCTGCCGGTATTTTCTTTGGCACAGAGTAAATCAATGCAGATGGAAAATATGGGTTACAGACATTGATTTCAAGCTCATTATTTAGAACTTAGTTATTAGATGAAATCCAATCAGTTACTAAACGAGCAAGAAAGCTAAGGCCTAGATTTAGAGTTTGGCGGTAGCCGTGAAAACCAGCGTTAGAGGCTCCTAACGCTGGTTTAAGGCTACCGCCGGTATTTGGAGTCAGTCAGGAAAGGGTCTAACGCTCACTTTTCAGCCGTGACTTTTCCATACCGCAGATCCCCTTACGTCAATTGGGTATCCTATCTTTTCAATGGGATCTTTCTAACTCCGGTATTTAGAGTCGTGTCTGAAGTGAGCGTTAGAATTCTAACGACAAAACTCCAGCCGCAGAAAAAAAGTCAGTAGTTAAGAGCTTTCTGGGCTAACGCCGGTTCATAAAGCTCTTAACTACTGTGCTCTAAAGTACACTAACACCCATAAACTACCTATGTACCCCTAAACCGAGGCCCCCCCACATCACCCGCCACTCTATAAAAATTTTTAACCCCTAATCTTCCGCTCCGTACACTGCCGCCAACTACGTTATCCCTATGTACCCCTAATCTGCTGCCCCTCTCTGCTAGGGGAATCACTTGAACAATTAGTCAAGGAACCAACTCGTAAGGAAGCTATATTAGATCTAATACTTACAAACAGTGATACAAATTCAGATGTGTCTGTAGGTGAGAACTTAGGATCCAGTGATCATCAATCTGTTTGGTTTAGTATTCATGTTCAGGAACTGTCCACCCAGACTAAAACAAAAGTTTTAGACTTTAGGACGGCAGATTTTTCATTAATGGGAGAATACCTAAAAAACTATTTAAAGGGGGAAAACTCTTATTACAGGGGTTCAAGAACAGTGGGAATTTGTGAAAGGTGCCATTTTAGATGCAACCGCACACTGTATTAGACATGTCTGTAAAAGTAAAAGAAAGCGGAAACCAATTTGGTTTTCCAAAGAAGTAGCACATGCTGTAAAGACAAAAAAGATAGCTTATAAAAATTACAGACACACACAAGCAGATGATGATATGAAAATATGGAGACTCCAACAAAAAAAGACTAAGCAGTTAATTAGGAAGGTTAAAGCTCATGCAGAAGAGAAGATAGCACAGTCAGTAAAACATGGGGACAAAACATTCTTTAGATATATCAGTGAAAGAAGAAAAAATAAGGTAGGAATAGTAAAATTGAAATCAGTTGATGGTAGAATAATAGAAGGAGATAAGGAGATTGCAGACTGTCTCAATGATTACTTCTGTTCTCACTAAAGATTGTGAAGATACAATGTCTACATTAAGGGATGCTACGCAAAATAGAAACAAGCTTAACAGTAATCTTTTTACAGAGGATGAGGTTTTGTTAGCATTATCAAAAATAAATGTTACAAAGGCAGTGGGTCCTGATAATATTCATCCAAGGGTTTTAAAAGAACTTCGATCAGTGCTTAGTGTCCCATTAACTGATCTGTTTAATCAGTCACTATTAACAGGAGCTGTCCCAGATGATTGGAGAATAGCAAATGTAATACCTCTTCATAAAAAGGGCAGTAGAGAAGAATCTGGCAACTACAGGCCAGTTAGTTTAACTTCAGTAGTAGGGAAATTAATGGAAAGCCTCTTAAAAGAAAGAATTATGACTTACATAAAGACAAACAATTTAGAGGACCAAAATCAGCATGGTTTTACTTCAGGGAGATCATGTCAGACTAATCTAATTGACTTCTTTGATTATGTAACAAAAGTATTATACAAGGGAGGAGCAGTTGATGTAGCATATCTAGATTTCAGCAAAGCATTTGACACCGTCCCACACAATAAACTTATTCACAAACTATATCTCCTTGGTCTAGATTCAAAAATTGTGAACTGGGTGGAATGCTGGCTTAAGGACAGAAAACAAAGTTTCTTAGTAAATGGAGTTCATTCAGCAGAGGGGGCTGTTACTAGTGGTGTTCCTCAGGGGTCAGTTCTGGGGCCTGTTTTGTTTAACATATTTATCTGCGATATCAGCAAAGGGCTACAGGGGAAAGTATGTCTCTTTGCAGATGATACAAAAATTTGCAACAGAGTGGATGTTCCAGGGGGGGTAGACAAAATGAGAAGTGATGTACAACAATTGGAGGATTGGACAAACGACTGGGATCTAAAGTTTAACACAGCAAAGTGTAAAATAATGCATTTAGGGAAGAAAAATCCAAATGTTAATTACAGACTCAATGACACTTTACTGACTGTTACAGACGAGGAACAGGACTTGGGAATTATTATTTCAGATGATTTAAAACTTAGTAAACAATGTAGTAATGCAGCGAGTAAGGCTAGCAGAATGCTTGGATGTATTGTTAGAGGTATTTGCAGCAGAAATAGTAAGGTTCTTATGCCACTTTATAGATCATTAGTTAGGCCTCATCTTGAGTATTGTGTGCAGTTCTGGAGGCCATATCTTCAGAAGGATATTAACAAACTTGAATCTGTGCAAAGGAGGGCTACCAAAATGGTACATGGTCTAAAAAATAAAACTTACCAGGATAGGCTCAATGACCTAAATATGTATAGCTTAGAGGAGAGAAGGGAAAGAGGTGATATGATAGCAACTTTCAAGTACATTAAAGGGTTTAGTAAAACTGAGGCTGTGGGTATTTTACATAAAATGGAAAATTCAAGAACAAGGGGTCATGAGCTCAAGCTAAAGGGTAGTAGATTCAGGAGTAATTTGAGGAAGCACTTCTTTACAGAAAGAGTGATTGATTTATGGAATAAACTTCCTCAAGAGGTAGTAGCAACAAACACTGTGGGGGGACTTTAAAAATGCATGGGACAAGCATAGGGCTATCCTACGAACTAGATAAGTTTATACTGTTAGGTAAGGTCGGGCAGACTTGCTGGGCCTATGGCTCTTATCTGCCGTCAATATCTATGTTTCTAACACCCGCCGACCCCTATATTATATTTATTAACCCCTAATCTGCCGCACCCGCTATCGCTGACCCCCTGCATATTATTATTAACCCCTAATCTGCCGTCTGCACGCCGCCGCCGCCACCTACATTATAGCTATGTACCCCTAATCTGCTGCCCCTAACACCGCCAACCCCTATATTATATTTATTAACCCCTAATCTGCCCCCCACAACGTCGCCTCCACCTGCCTACACTTATTAACCCCTAATCTGCTGAGCGGACCGCACCGCTACTATAATAAAGTTATTAACCCCTAATCCGCCTCACTCCCGCCTCAATAACCCTATAATAAATAGTATTAACCCCTAATCTGCCCTCCCTAACATTGCCGACACCTAACTTCAAGTATTAACCCCTAATCTGCCGACTGGAGCTCACCGCTATTCTAATAAATGTATTAACCCCTAAAGCTAAGTCTAACCCTAACCCTAACACCCCCCCTAAGTTAAATATAATTTAAATCTAACGAAATAAATTAACTCTTATTAAATAAATTATTCCTATTTAAATCTAAATACTTACCTGTTAAATAAACCCTAATATAGCTACAATATAAATTATAATTATATTGTAGCTATTTTAGGATTAATATTTATTTTACAGGCAACTTTGTATTTATTTTAACCAGGTACAATAGCTAAAATAGTTAAAATAATTAGAAAATTACCTGTAAAATAAATCCTAACCTAAGTTACAATTAAACCTAACACTACACTATCAATAAATAAATTAAATACAATACCTACAATTATCTACAATTAAACCTAACACTACACTATCAATAAATAAATTAAATACAATTCCTACAAATAAATACAATTAAATAAACTAACTAAAGTACAAAAAAAAAAAAGAACTAAGTTACAAAAAATAAAAAAATATTTACAAACATTAGAAAAATATTACAACAATTTTAAACTAATTACACCTACTCTAAGCCCCCTAATAAAATAACAAAGATCCCCAAAATAAAAAAATGCCCTACCCTATTCTAAATTACAAAAGTTCAAAGCTCTTTTACCTTACCATCCCTGAACAGGGCCCTTTGCGGGGCATGCCCCAAAGAATTCAGCTCTTCTGCCTGTAAAAAAACACATACAATACCCCCCCCAACATTACAACCCACCACCCACATACCCCTAATCTAACCCAAACCCCCCTTAAATAAACCTAACACTAAGCCCCTGAAGATCTTCCTACCTTATCTTCACCTCACCAGGTATCACCGATCCGTCCTGGCTCCAAAATCTTCATCCAACCCAAGCGGGGGGCTAGACATCCATCATCCGGCGCTGAAGAGGTCCAGAAGAGGCTTCAAAATCTTCATCCTATCCGGGAAGAAGAGGCGATCCAGACCGGCAACCATCTTGATCCAAGCGGCATCTTCTATCTTCATCCGATGAGGACCGGCTCCATCGTGAAGACCTCCAGCGCGGATCAATCTTCTTCCGACGACGTCCAACTGAAGAATGACGGTTCCTTTAAGGGACGTCATCCAAGATGGCGTCCCTCGAATTCCGATTGGCTGATAGGATTCTATCAGCCAATCGGAATTAAGGTAGGAAAATTCTGATTGGCTGATGGAATCAGCCAATCAGATTGAGCTCGCATTCTATTGGCTGTTCCGATCAGCCAATAGAATGCGAGCTCAATCTGATTGGCTGATCGGATCAGCCAATCGGATTGAACTTGATTCTGATTGGCTGATTCCATCAGCCAATCAGAATTTTCCTACCTTAATTCCGATTGGCTGATAGAATCCTATCAGCCAATCGGAATTCGAGGGACGCCATCTTGGATGACGTCCCTTAAAGGAACCGTCATTCGGCTAGTAGGCGTCGCTTGAAGAGGTTGGATCCGCGTCCGCCGGAAGAAAGAAGATTGAAGATGCTGCTTGATAGAAGACTTCATCCCGATGATGGACTTCCGACTTCATCCCGATGATGGATTTCTTCAGCCCGCCACTTGGATCCAGACTTCAGCCCGAGGATGGACGTCACTCTTCAGCCCCCCGCTTGGGCTTGGATCAACACTGCCGAGGCTTGGATCAAGACTTCCGAGGACGGATCGGTGAACCTGGCAGGGTGAAGATAAGGTAGGAAGATCTTCAGGGGCTTAGTGTTAGGTTTATTTAAGGGGGGTTTGGGTTAGATTAGGGGTATGTGGGTGGTGGGTTGTAATGTTGAGGGGGGGTATTGTATGTGTTTTTTTTACAGGCAAAAGAGCTGAATTCTTTGGGGCATGCCCCGCAAAGGGCCCTGTTCAGGGCTGGTAAGGTAAAAGAGCTTTGAACTTTTGTAATTTAGAATAGGGTAGGGCATTTTTTTATTTTGGGGGGCTTTGTTATTTTATTAGGGGGCTTAGAGTAGGTGTAATTAGTTTAAAATTGTTGTAATATTTTTCTAATGTTTGTAAATATTTTTTGTACTTTAGTTAGTTTATTTAAATGTATTTATTTGTAGGTATTGTATTTAATTAATTTATTGATAGTGTAGTGTTAGGTTTAATTGTAGATAATTGTAGGTATTTTATTTAATTAATTTATTGATAGTGTAGTGTTAGGTTTAATTGTAACTTAGGTTAGGATTTATTTTACAGGTAATTTTGTAATTATTTTAACTATTTTAGCTATTAAATAGTTCTTAACTATTTAATAGCTATTGTACCTGGTTAAAATAAATACAAAGTTACCTGTAAAATAAATATAAATCCTAAAATAGCTACAATATAATTATAATTTATATTGTAGCTATATTAGGGTTTATTTTACAGGTAAGTATTTAGCTTTAAATAGGAATAAGTTATTTAATAAGAGTTAATTTATTTTGTTAGATTTAAATTATATTTAACTTAGGGGGGTGTTAGTGTTAGGGTTAGACTTAGCTTTAGGGGTTAATACATTTATTAGAATAGCGGTAAGCTCCTGTCGGCATATTAGGGGTTAATACTTGAAGTTAGGTGTCGGCAATGTTAGGGAGGGCAGATTAGGGGTTAATACTATTTATTATAGGGTTATTGAGGCGGGAGTGAGGCGGATTAGGGGTTAATAACTTTATTATAGTAGCGGTGAGATCCGCTCGGCAGATTAGGGGTTAATAAGTGTAGTCAGGTGGAGGCGACGTTGTGGGGGGCAGATTAGGGGTTAATAAATATAATATAGGGGTCGGCGGTGTTAGGGGCAGCAGATTAAGGGTACATAGGGATAATGTAAGTAGTGGCGGTTTACGGAGCGGCAGATTAGGGGTTAAAAATAATATGCAGGGGGTCAGCGATAGCGGGGGCGGCAGATTAGGGGTTAATAAGTGTAAGGCTAGGGGTGTTTAGACTCGGGGTACAAGTTAGAGTGTTAGGTGCAGACGTAGGAAGTGTTTCCCCATAGCAAACAATGGGGCTGCGTTAGGAGCTGAACGCGGCTTTTTTGCAGGTGTTAGGTTTTTTTTCAGCTCAAACAGCCCCATTGTTTCCTATGGGGGAATCGTGCACGAGCACGTTTTTTAAGCTGGCCGCTTGCGTAAGCAACTCTGGTATCGAGAGATGAAGTTGCGTTAAATATGCTCTACGCTCCTTTTTTGGAGCCTAACGCAGCCATTCTGTGGACTCTCAATACCAGAGTTATTTAAAAGGTGCGGCCAGAAAAAAGCCAGCGTTAGCTTTTCGGGTCGTTACCGTCAAAACTCTAAATCTAGCCTTTAGATTGTATAATCTTATATCAGGTAGTGCAAAGCCTCCATATTCCTTCAGTGCTGAAAGTTTGATAAGAGAAATCTTTGATATTTTCTCCTGCCAGAGAAACTGTATCAGCGAGCTGTTAATTAAACAAAAATCTTTTTCTAATAAAACTATGGGAGTGTTTTGGAGGATATAGAGCAGCTTCGGAAGAAGCGCCATTTTGAATAAGGCAATTCGGCCAGAAATTGATAGAGGTAGGTTTTGCCATGTCTTAAATTTTTCTTTAATAAATTTTAATATTGGAGGAATGTTAAGGTTATATAAATCCGCAAACTTAACCGGGATACAAATCCCTAGATATTTAAAAGAGTCTGTGACCTCTCAAAAAGGAATGTTTAAGATAGAATGTTTTAGATAGCTATTTTTCCTAAGCCAGAATATTTCAGACTTCGTCATATTCACTTTGTACCCAGAAAAGGAACCAAAATGATCCATTATCTGAAACAGCTTAGGAATATTTGATTTAGTATTAGGCAGATACAGAAGTAAGTCATCCGCATATAACCCAATTTTTATCTTGTGATTGCGGATTTATATGCCATCAAGGCATTTCCTTATGTTGATTGCTAAAAAGGTTCAATGGCAATATCAAAGAGAAGCGGGGGAGAGAGGGCATCCCTGACGCGTCCCTCTACCCAATGAGATAGGGGGGGAGAGGTTATTATTCACTATCAGTCTTGTAGAAGCTTGACTATATAAATTGCCTACAAATTCAGGGAACTTAACTCTGATGCCAAATTGTATTAATGAGGTATTTATATGCTCATGGAAAATTGAATCGAAAGCCTTTTCGGCATCAATAGATAGAATGGCGAGATTAGGGAGACCCTCTCCCCCGCCATCGGAATCTGACAAATTCTCAAAATACTCAATCACAACTAAGACCTCTCTAATTTTTGCCACAGAGTTGCGTTTGCTTAGAAACCCTGCTTGGTCAGTGTGTATGATTTTTGCAAGTGCCCCCCTGTAATCTAGATGCTAGAATTGCAGTTAAAATTTTGTAATAATAAAATCAGCAATATTCCAGATTTCACCCGCGTTGTAGATAAACGTTCATCAATCAAAAATATATCAATCCTTGATAGGGTTTTATGGGCTTTGGAGAGGCAGGTAAAATTCTGAACAGCAGGATTCTGAGCTCTCCATATATCTCGTAATGTTAAGTTTTGCATGATTTTTTTAAACATCTTAGATTCCAAATTATCTTTTTTTTGTTTCAACTGTTAGGTGTTCCGTCTTAACCTATCGATTGGACATTGAGGTGCCATATTAAAATCGCCGGCAAGAATCAGGTGCCCCGCAGTATATAAAAGAAGTTTAGATTGAAGAGCGTTCCAAAATTCTGTTTCAAACACATTAGGGCCATATATGTTGCAGAGTGTGTAGATTTTTTGGGCAATTTTGACCTTCAGCAGAACATATCTCCCCCCGAGATCAGCTTTGAAGTGAATGATTTCCGGATTTATTCTTTTCCCTATTAATATAGCTACCCCCCTCTTTCTCTTCACACTAGGCGCAAAGTAGATTTCTTTTACACAAGATGCTTTCAGCTTTAAAGATTCCTCTACACTTAAGTGAGTTTCCTGAATGAAGCCTATATCGGTTTGGGCTTTCCGTAGCTGGGCAAGGATTGCCTTTCTTTTAATGGGTGTTGAGATGCCCCCTACATTCCAGGACACTATCTTACATTTATCTACCCCTATGGACATTTATGTAAAGAAGGAAAGGGAGAGGAGAAAGCAGGAGAGTGAAAGGGAGAACAGAAAAAAAACAAAAAACCTTGCCCCATGCCTCGCAACTGCCAAGAGTCGCAGGGCTTCCCTAAGTTTGAGACCTGCATTTTATTACTCAAATTATTTACATAAACCAGATATTCTGCTACTGAGCTGGTAAGTCGAGTGTATTAAAGAGGTTTTCAGACATTTGGGCATCTTCAAAGCAGTGTATTATGCCCTTTACTGTGACTTTAAGCTTAGAGGGATAAATTATAGTTGCTCGATAGCCGTGTTGTATAAACGTAGAACTTCAGAATAGGACATAGAATTGTATATTTTACCAAAAGGCTAATACATTGTTAATTCAGTGACTCTGTATGAAAAGGTAAATGGAGTTATAGCAATGTTAGTAGGAAGCACAGGTATTTTCGCATATAACAGATCTTAATCATTTAACATCTGTCAATAGTGTAATACATTTCAATGTCCTCTGTTAAATGTTAAAAACACTTCTTTGATTTAATCCATATAAAGTATATGATACGGGGATAGTCCTGCAGCTGGAAGCTTACAGTTTGTCTATATTATCCCTGATAGAAGAGCTCAGCAGATTAAACTTTAAACAAGTCTGGGAAATATTTTAGTTACAGTTCTAGACTAAATATATTACATTAGTTAGAAGCTATATCTTAATGAATATAAACGTTTGGATGTGTTTTTAGAAATATTTTGTTTAACTTAACAAATACTAAAGAAGATCTATAAAAAATATCCCTTCAATTGTTTTTTTCCCCTTTCCTCTTTTTTCCCCATAAGTGAGGGAAGACAAATTCTCTTAATAATACAGGAACAGTTACTACCGCTGCAAATTTTTACTCAAAAGTATCAGGAAAAGGAAAAGGATTGAAAATTCAACAGGACCAGAAAAAAAAAAGGTTATCTTCCTTTATGTTAGAACACCAGCTTCCCACCAGAGAGAAATTAGTGGAGCTTAAAGTAGCCCTGCAAGCAGTTCTAGTTATAATAGTTAGAGCAGCTTAGAACCAAAAAGAGTAATTAGACTTAATTATTAATCCTTCAATCCTATGAAGTTCACTTATCATCAGTATCCTATATCGCATAGGATTAACCTCTCAGTTGCAAAAAAAAACGGTTCCAAATTTCTTTTCTTTTCCTTTTCTCCTTCCTGTTCCTTTCTTTTCTAGGTAAGAGAGCATATATTCCAAAGAAAATGTCTTATATGTCCCAGTTAGATACTGCCAGCAGCAGTGTAAATTGTTACACAGTAAAAGATACCAACAATTTGTGTCCCTTGTAATTATATCCGTTGCAAGTTGTAGATTTATGTGTCCACTTGAAGCTTTCAAAAGTGCAGAGTTTGTGTATTTTAGGTTATGACTGTGTTAACAAAAGCAATGTGACCGTGTAAAGAGTTTCGCATATGTTATACCATGCATTCCAGTTCGCCTCCTGTGCCTTAGATTGCTTTTGTGCTTTAAGAAGCTTCCCCTACACCGCATAAAATAAAGAAAAGAGATCCAAAAAAGGATCTTTATTTCACTCACCCCCTTGCATGGGCACCCTTGTAGTTTCTCTAGTCCCATGAGATAGTCCAGGATGGGCCAGCTTCCTCCCGTACAGCACCGGTGGGAGAGGAGGGCAACGGCCGCCGATTATCCTCACAGAGCTCCCCAGTGGTAGCACAGTGGACAGAGGGCTTTTTCCAACCTTTCAGCCGGGCCCACGCTGCATTCGCTTCCTCCCACACAGCAGCGGTGGGGGGAGGAAGAGAAACAATCACCTGGCCCGGCACAGATTACCTGGGAGACTCAAAGTAGAGATCGGAGATCCTCTCCGGACACAGTGCACAGCGTTCCTGTTCTTCGCGCCCAGTGAGGAAAGGTAAGTGAACAGATGCTGTGGTCTAAGGGGAGGTCAGGAAGAAAACGTGTTTCTCTCTGGTCAGTGCCACAAACCTTTACACATAGCTTAGCTTACCCCCTCTCACCCAACGTCCATGGGAGAGGGTGGAAAAATAAAGAAGAAAAGAACTTTATAGCAATTTGTCTGTCTGTTTTTAATATAGAAGATAGAATTGCAGGTCTTTCCAAACTGAGGGATGTTAATACAGTGGGATGAGGTTCCACTGTGTCTGTTCTGGCAGCGTTGTATTCTGCTGTCCAGGCAGCTACTCCTGGTTTCAGGGCTTGGTGCATAGAAAAACCACCAATGGCTGTGGGACTGGAGTACAGCACTCAGCCATCTGTGCTAGGCTCCTCCTCCGGAACTGATCCCCAGAGTGTGTCATTTTAAGCCACATTTAAATTTACTTCTATTTTCAAATGTGCATCATTCTCTTGTTATCCTTTGTTGGAAATAAATATGCACATATCCTACACTGGGCTAGATTATGAGTGGAGCGCAAAACATTTGCACCTGAGCAATAAGGGGTATATTGCAGGGCTTATTCGTATTATGAGTTGAAAGTAAATGTGATCACCTAAGCACAATCATGATTCATGCTCGAACCATTACCCCGACTTCAGAGCTCTGGTGAACTGTTTCACGAAACTAAAAAGTTGCACAAAACACATAAAAAAACATTACAAAGTATAGTTACTCTCATAATGACACCATCTAATACAAATTATTCAAAAACAATATTTCACACAAACGTTATAAAGGCTCAAAGATATGAGATCTCAGGTGATAGAAAAAAAGGCAGCCATTGGGTTTTAATATTGAGATACATACAAATACATCTCTAAAACCTCCTTCCCCAAGGTTCACTTGGGGTGTATGCCAGAGGATCAGCAGGGTGCCTTCCTTAAACCCCTCAGGTGAAGGCAAACTTGTGTAGATGGGGGAAATTACAGTACATCAGACTTTACACACAGCCCCTTGGGTAATGTCTGTTTTTACCTGGGTAAATGTGTGGAGAGAGAGTGAGAGTGTGAGAGAGAGTGTGAGAAGAGAGAGAGAGAGAGAGAGAGAAGAGAGAGAGAGAAGAGAGAGAGAAGAGAGAGAGAAGAGAGAGAGAAGAGAGAGAGAAGAGAGAGAGAAGAGAGAGAGAGAGAGAGACTGCACTGTACATAGACATTGACTGGGGCATATTGTTTGATGCAAACTTTAGGGAACATATACATGTACAGTACTGACTGTATCACGCTTGGCACACAGAACAGTACAATACTGAACAGTACAAATGTACCTTTACCTAGAGCTGACTGATTGTGGAAGTTTTGCAATAATGTCAGATAAAAAGAAATGCCGTAAATCACCTTGGATATGAAGCTTAAAATTATTAGATTGTATGAAGGTGTAATTCAAGCTGAAATAGGCCAAAAGCTAGGCTTCACTAGGACCACAGGTAACACAGTCATGAAAAACAGAGAATATATTGTTGCAGAAGTTAAAAGTGCTACACCTGTTAACACCAAAACAATTAGAAAAAAAGGAATAGCATTGTTGCAGACATGGAGAGACTCTTAATACTTTAGATTGGAAATCAGATAACATGCCATGTTCCTGTAAACCAGGCAATTATACAAAGTAAAGCCTTAAGCCTATTAAATGACCTGAAGGCTAAGAAAGGTGAGGCAGCAAAGGATGGTGGATGGTTTGATAGGTTTAAGAAGAGGTCTAACTTACATAACATCAAAGTACAAAGAGAGGCAGCTGCTGCAGAAACTGAGGCTGCAGAAAGCTATCCAAGTGATTTTGCAAAAATTATTGAAGATAGAGGCTACTCCATGGATCATATTTTTAATGTGGATGAAAATGGTCTATTCTGGAAGAAGATGCCTGCAAGAACCTTCATTGCAAGACAGGAAAAATCAATGCCAGGCTACAAGCCAGCTAAAGATAGAATAACCCTTCTATTAGGTGGCAATGCTTCTGGTACCTTAAAGCTAAAGCCTTTGCGAATTTACGATTTTCAAAATCCAAGAGCTTTGAAGAACTAAGTTAAAACTAGACTTCCAGTGCATTGGAGGGCTAATAAAAAAGCATGGGTGACTGCAGCCCTTTTGAGGATTGGTTTGACACCTGCTTTGTTCCAGAGGTGAAAGCTTATTGCAAGGACAACAATATCCCTTTCAACATTTTGCTGCTTGTTGATAATGCCCCTGGACACCCTCGAATGCTAGATGAGCTCATACCTAACATTACAGTGGAATTCCTACCATTAAATACCACCTCATTACTGCAGCCCAGATCAATGTGTCAGAGCCGCCTTCAAGTTAAAACTACTTTTAAAAGAACATTCAGTAAGTGTATTGCGGCAATAGACAAAGAAGAAGGTGCAGGGCAAGAAGTCCTATCGAAATTCTGGAAAATCTACAACATCTTGGATTGCATTAAAACTGTAAGAGATGCTTGGAATTACATGAAGGGATACCACAATGAAAAGGGCCTGGAAAAAATGATGCCCACAGTTTAGCTGATGATTCCGAAGCCATTGATGATTCTGTAGCTAATGTTACTGAAAATATTGTAGACATGGCAAGGCAGTTAGAGCTGTAAGTAGAGCCAGAAGATGTTGCTGAACTGCTTGTGCCCCATACTGTATGTATGTATGTATGTATTGGGTAAGGATGAAAGGCTGAGTGGACCTCGCCGGGGATCGAACCTGCAACCCTTGGGTTGCTACAGAGCTCAGCCACAGTGCCTTAGCATGCTGAGCTCCTCAGCAATGAAGATCTTCTAGAACTTGAAGAGGAGAGAGAAGAAGAAGTGCAAAATGGGGTTGAGATCATCGAACAGCCTGAAGGCTTAACTTCAAAAAATTCTCTTTGTAACTTTCCCGGTCATCTTGATAGCTCTATGACTCTTTTTGAAAAGCATGATAGGGACATTGAATGAAGATCCACAGTCAATGGTAACATTTTGGGGGCTTATGTCTGTTACAAAGAAATCTACAGAGAAAAGAAGAGAGCTACACTTCATACCTCCATAGAGACTTACTTTTCTAAAAGTCCATCAGCACACAGATCATCATCATCAACAGACAGTCATTTTGATCCAGATCATCCACATCAACTGACAGTCCATTCCAGCTCTGACATCACCACCCAGTCCTGCTCCTTTCTTATTGCTACTATTCGCCAGCAAGAAAGCGTCTCGCCTTTGAAGAGTTTGATTTGTGAAACAGAAGATACCAGTATGACTTCATCCTTACTAGAATAATGCTCATTGCTGATCCTAAGCTTAGAAAATATTGTGTTTATTTTGCAAAAAATATCTTCTGTTGCCCTAAGTTTAGAAAATGTTGTGTTTATTTTGCAATACTGTATAAAATGTTCTGATGCCCTAGACATATATATAAGTGTGTTGGAGCCCTTTGCATATTTATGCAATATTCATATTTAATAAAGGTTTTAGCTATGGAGCATATCTATCAAGCTCCGTATGCCCCTGGAAACAGAAGTTATGAAGCAGTGGTCTAAAAGACAGCTGATCCATAACTTGTCCGCCTGCTCTGATGCGGCAGACAGAAATCAACCCGATCGAATACGATCGGGTTAATTGACACCCCCGTGCTAGTGGCCGATTAGCCGCAAATCTGCAGGGGGCGGCATTGCACCAGCATTTCACAAGAACTGCTGGTGCAATGATAAATGCTGACAGCCTATGCTGTCAGCATTTATCCATGTGCGGCAGACATGATACGCTACTTTGTATCATGTCTGCTCGCACATTGATAAATATGCCCCATTGTATTTACTGTAAATATTATGCTTTCCAATGTTCTGCACATAGCAGAATAGTTCTAAGTATTTAGATATTTCTATATATCTGTAATTATCTATACCTATACATAATCATGTGTACATATAAATATATATAGGTATAAATTGTAACAAAATAACATCATAATATGTAGAAATATTATATGTATTTATGAAAAAATAGAACAATCTGTTATGTAAAGAACATTGGAATATGAAATATGCATATTTTCATGATAGTTTAGCGCAAATGAAAATATGCGTTCGTGTTTGCGCGTGAGTGAGGTGTTAGGTTTTTTCCACATTTTATTCTCCATTGACTTCTATGGGGAAATACTTGAACGTGCATGCGATATTCTATGTTCGGATTTTTGGACTAGTCAGGTTACCTGCTAGAGGGAAAATTGTTTACTTTCAACTGGTAATTTGAGAGCAAAAACCTTAACTCTAGCTATTCTGACTTCATCTACTGTTTGCAAGATGACTGTCTTCTGATGGAAAGTTAGACATGCAATCCTACTTACAGTTTAGTAGTATCCAGCAGTAGCTTAACACACACAAATTCCACAGCAGAGATTTGTGAATCCTTCATGCTTTATTGTTGCAGGGAGAAAGAATTCTGAGGTTCCAGAAGTGGTAATTGCCAGGTAAAAAGAATTTGCCTCTACAAAGCTATAGCAGAAAGTTCTAGCAAACTTTACACACACAAAGTGAAACTAATTTACACACACAAAATGAAACTAATTTACACACACAAAGTGAAACTAAAATGGAGGCAGGAAGTGACCTCAAAAAGGTCAGAGGTAGAACAGAGAATATACATTAATTTGAATACAATAATAAAACATAACACTAGAGAGAGCACAAGAACTAAAACAGCACTTAAAGATGTACATATGAAAATATGGACAGAACACTAGCGCAATTAACGCTCAAGCAGGAGCATTAATTTGTGCTCCACTTGTAAACTTGCCAACTATTGGTAGCTAGCTGCTGATTGGTGCTGCACACTTTTGTCTCTTGTGATTTGCTAACTATATGTGTTTCAGGCTAGCTGCCAGTAGTGCCTTGTTGCTCCTTTCGCAAAGGAAAAACAAGAGAATGAAACAAATTTGACAATAGAAGTAAATTGGAGTTTTTTTTTAAATGTATGTTCTGTCATTAATCATGAAAGAAAATTGTGGGGTTTTCTGGGGTTCCCTTTAGAACTATAATTTGGATAAATCTTTGGAAATTTGTCCCAGCCCACCAGAATAGCATGTAAGTTGTCCCTATCAGTCAATGGCAATTTCAAGAACAGTATCAGTTGTACACCAGATCTGCATTTTCCTGCTAATTTCAATATAGCTTGATTAACCAATCAAAAGAATGGGGTAGCTGTACCCTGACAATACTGAGTAATACTCTCTCTGACATTGAGCCTCTCATCTCAATGCTGATTGGGTTTATTGCATATCAATAAAAGGGTGATGTTAATATTATCTGCAGCAGAAACTTGAATTGTCAGTAACATGAGCTTGGAACAGGTTATAAGAAATGGGTTCCATTTATGAAGCTTACAACAAGCAGATTCTGCAAGCCTGCAACAAGTTTCATTTATGAAGCAGGGATTGTTAGATCGCACACATATGAAATATTAGGAAACACTCTTTTAGATGTTACAAAAATATTGGGTTCTGCAATAAAAAAAATCCCCAATTTCTTCTCTTTTCTAGAAATGGAAACCAATTCAAAACCAAAATGTCAGACAGGAATGAGCCTCTCCATTTCCCCAGTGGATATTTTTTGAATGATCTCTGGATCCCTGTTTATTGTAATATTGACTCCTTATCGAAATGGGGAGGATTATATTAGATGTCTTCAGGGGAAGAAGCTGTTCCTTATAGGGGACTCCACAATACGTCAGTTTCCATCATGCACTTTACTGAAGGCAATAACAGTAAGTTTTATATTCTCCTGTCAGGAAGAAAAAGTTGTAAAAATAAGTGCTCAAAATGCATTTTTTTTTTTAAACACACACAACCCTCTTTAGGGCTTCATTAAAGTTATATAATTTTTTTTTGTTTGCAGATTCATTTTATGACTGTTACAATGTTAATACTTTTTATTGTTTATGGTGAATAATATATTATTAATTGCCACAAATGTGTGTGTATGTATATATAAAGAACATTTAGGGGCTAAATTACAAGTGGAGCGGTATTTAACGCTCCTGCTCACAGTGCTAACTCTGGCTAGAAGTAGAGTCATTTTTGTGCGTGTCGTGTAGCGCTTGCATTACAAGCTAAAAAGTAAAACATTTTCGCTCGCCTTACCCAATGTGCGCAAAAAGCCGAGAAAGTTAGGTTATCATGCACCGTTAGCGGTATTCCCCCAAAGAAGTCAATGCAGCAAAAATTGAAAAAGAAAACCCCCAACTCTGCGCAAGACCCGACATGAAAATATGAATATTTCACATTCCAATGTTCTTTACATAGCAGAATATGTTCTATTTATTCATAAATACATATTCTATATGTAGTTTTGTACAATATATATATCTACTTATAAATACATATTCTATATTGTTGTTTTGTGCAATTATATATCTATTATAAATACATATTCTATATGGTAGTTTTGTGCAATATATATCTATTTATAAATACATATTCTATATGGTAGTTTTGGTACAATATATATATATATATCTACTTATAAATACATATTCTATATGGTAGTGTTTGTACAATATATATTTACTTATAAGATACATATTCTATATGTTCGTTTTGTACAATATATATCAATTTATAAATACATATTCTATATGGTAGTTTTGTACAATAATATGGTATTTATAAATACATATTCTATATGGTAGTTTTGTACAATATATATCTACTTATAAATACATATTCTATATAGTAGTTTTGTACAATATATATCTATTTATAAATACATATTCTATATGGTAGTTTTGTACAATATACTATCTATTTATAAATACATATTCTATATGGTATTTTTGTACAATATATATCTATTTATAAATAAATATTCTATATGGTATTTTTGTACAATATATATCTATTTATAAATACATATTCTATATGGTTGTTTGTACAATATATATCTATTTATAAATACATATTCTATATGGTAGTTTTTGTACAATATATATCTATTTATAAATACATATTCTATATGGTAGTTTTGTACAATATATATCTATTTATAAATACATATTCTGTATGGTAGTTTTGTACAATATATATCTATTTATAAATACATATTCTATATATGGTAGTTTTGTACAATATATATCTATTTATAAATACATATTCTATATGGTAGTTTTGTACAATATATATATATATATATATTTATAAATACATATTCTATATGGTAGTATTGTACAATATATATATATTATTTATAAATACATATTCTATATGGTAGTTTGTACAATATATAATCTAATTTATAAATACATATTCTATATGGTAGTTTTGTACAATATATATCTATTATAAATACATATTCTATATGGTAGTTTTGTACAATATATATCAATTTATAAAATACATATTCTATAATGGTAGTTTTGTACAATATATATCTATTTATAAAGTACATATTCTGTAATGGTAGTTTTGTACAATATAAATCTATTTATAGAATACAATGACATATTCTGCTATGTGCAGAACATCGGAATGTGAAATATTTTACAGGAAATACACAGTATAACACTTACTAAATATGAATATTGCATAAATATTTTTTAACATGCAAAGGGCTCCAATGCACTGATATAGGTATAGTATAGATATATATATATATATACATATGAATGTATGTGTTTTATATGTGTATATATGTCTTTAAATACACATATAATACATAAGTACATATTACACACTGTACACACATAAAACACACACACATAGCTGTATATATCTATATATATATATATAATATATATATATATATAGATTATACTGTATACACATCTTTAGACATATGTATGTATCTCAATGTTAATGCCCTTTGGCAGCCTTTTTTCCCTTATACCTGAGACCGTCATATTTTTGAGCACTTTTTTGTGCATTTTAAACAAAAATACATTTTTAATTAGCTAGTATTTTTATTAATATAACTGTACTTTGTAATGTATTTTTGATGGATTTTATAGGAACTTTTTTGGTTTTGGTGAAACAGTTAACCAGAGCTTCTGAGGATGCGCTAGTCTTGACGCGTGTTAACTTCAATTGTGCTCAAGCGCTACACCCAATGCGCACAAACAGCCGTGATAAATCAGGGATCATCAATCATGTCAGACAGATCATGAGATGAGCCTGCAACCAATTGGCTAGATTACGAGTTTTGCAGTAAGAGGGGGTGTGGTGCTTCTAACATGCACGTTATTGTCACCTACAGCGCTGGTAAACAGGTTTTTATAAACCCGGCGTTAAAAGACAAGAAGTGAGCGTAGAGGCGAAATTGTGCTCCATATCTCACTCCAGATACCAGCGCTGCTTAAGGTCAAGCGGTGAGCTGGTTATACGTGCTCGTGCCCGAATTTTCCCATAGACATCAATGGAGAGAGCTGGCTGAAAAAAAAAACCTAACACCTGCAAAAAAGCAGCGTAAAGCTCTATACCGCAGCCCCACTGATTCCTATCTAAATTTATGTTACACCTAACACCCTAACATGAACCCCGAGTCTAAAAGCACCCCTAATCTTACACTTATTAACCCCTAATCTGCCACTCCCGACATCGCCGACACCTACATTATAGCTTATTAACCCCCTAATCTGCCGCTCCGGACATCTCCACCACTAGAATAAACATATTAACCCCTAAAACCGCCGCACTCCTGAATCACAAACATAGTTAATTATTATTAACCCTAATCTGCCACCACTAAAATCGCCGTCACCTATCTACATTTATTAACCCCTAATCTGCCGCCTGTCCCAATGTCGCCACCGCACTATACAAAGTTACGTTAACCCCTTAACCTAAGTCTAACCCTAACCCTAACAACCCCCTAACTTAAATATAATTAAAGTAAATCTAAAGAAAACCTACTATTAATAACTACAATAATTCCTATTAAAACGAAATACTTACCTGGTAAAATAAACCCTAAGCTAGCTATAATATAACTTATAGTTATATTGTATCTAGCTTAGAGTTTATTTATACTCTACAGGCAAGTTTTATATTTATTTTAACGAGGTAGAATAGTTACTAAATAGTTATTAAATATTTAATAACTACCTAGATAAAATAATATACAAATGTACCTGTAAAATAAAAACCTAACCTGTCTTACACTAATACCTAACCTTACACTACAGTTAAATAAATACCTAAAATTAAATACAATTACCTAACTTAAATAAAAATACCTAAATTACAAAAACAAACAAAACACTAAATTATACAAAATAAAAAACAATTACAAGATATTTAAACTAATTAATCTAATAGCCCTATCAAAAATAAAAGCCCCCCCAAAATAAAAAAACAACCTAGCCTAAACTAAACTACCAAAAGTCCTTAAAAGGCCTTTTGTGGGCATTCGCCCCAAAGAAATCAGCTCTTTGTACCCTGTAAAACAAAATACAAACAACACCCACAACAGTAAAAACCCCACCACCCAACACAACCAACCCCCCATATAAAAACCCTAACTAAAAAAACCTAAGCTCCCCATTTGCCCTGAAAAGGGCATTTGTATGGGCAGCGAAGCGGCAAGAAGTCCTCAAACGCAGCCGGAGGAAGTCTTCATCTAAGCGGGAGAAGTGGTCCTCCAGATGGCATCTTCTATCTTCATCCATCCGGTGCGGAGCAGGTCTATCTTCAAGACATCCAGCGTGGATCATCCTCTTCTTCCGACGACTCACGACGAATAAAGGTTCCTTTAAGGTGACGTCATCCAAGGATGGCGTCCCTTAGATTCCGATTGGCTGATAGAATTCTATCACTCAATCAGAATTAAAGTTGAAAAAATCCTATTGGCTGATTACACCTATTGGCATTGATTGGAACAGCCAATAGAATGCAAGCTCAATCCTATTGGGCTGATAGGATTTTTTCAACCTTGAATTCCGATTGGCTGATAGATTCCAATTGGCTGTACGTTCATCTTGGATGATGTCACTTAAAGGAACCTTCATTCGTCGGGGAGTCGTCGGAAGAAGAGGATGGTCAACGCTGGATGTCTCGAAGATGGGACCCACTCTGCGCCGGAATGATGAAGATAGAAGATGCCGTCTGGATGAAGACTTCTGCCCGTCTGGAGGACCACTTCTCCCGGCTTTGATAAAGACTTCTCCCGGCTTCGTTGAGGGACTTCTCTTGCCGCTTCGCTGAGGACTTCTCCCGGCTTCTCTTTGATTATGGATGTCGGCTCTTCAAAACTGTAAAGTGGATCTTCAGGGGTTAGTGTTAGGGTTTTTTTTAAGGATTTATTGGGGTGGGTTTTTAGTTTTAGATTAGGGTTATTATTATTATTCTTTATTTATAAAGCGCCGACAGATTCCGCACGCGCTGCCCCATGGTGGTACAATGATTACAGTATAGTGGAGAAACAATACGATACAGACACAAAATTTTACAGACAAATACAGGGGGGGAATTGAGGGCCCTATTCCCGTGGGAACTTACAATCTAGATGGGGTAGGAGGGATTGGAACAGGACGGTGGGGGGACTGCAGAGGTGAGACTGATATTAGTGAGGAGATAGAGGGGCAAAATGTTTAGGTTAATTGAAGTTAGTTTGTTGATAAGTTGGGTGATAAGCTTCCGTGAACAGGAAAGGTCTTTAGGAAACATTTAAAGGTAGGAGGAGGTTAGGGGGCAAGTCTGACATCTCAAGGAAGTGCGTTTCAGAGGGTTGGTGGCCCGCACGAGAGAAGTCCTGTAGTCAAGAATGAGAGGAGGTGATGGTAGAGGGATGCAAGAAGCAGTTCGTTGTTGGATCTTTAGGGGACGGGCAGGAGTATAATTTGCTGATGAGTGAGGACAGGTAGGGTGGGGCTGCATTGGTGAGGGCTTTGAAGGTCAGGGTAGCAGAATTTTGAATTTAACTCTGTTGTGAATTGGGAGCTAGGTGAAGGGAGCTCACAGAGTGGTGCGGCAGAAAACAGAGCATCGAGAGAGGTGAATTAGCCTGGCAGATGCATTTAGGATGGATTGGAGGGGAAAGAGGCGGGAGAGAGGGAGGGCCAGTTAGTAAGTTGTTACAGTAGGTCAAGTACGGGAAATTACCAGGGAGTGGATGAGCTCGTTTGGTAGTTTCAGCACTCAGAAATGGATGAATTTTGGAGATAATACGTAGGTGGTTACTGCAGGATGAAGAGAGCAGTTGGATGTGGGGAATGAAGGACAGATTTAAAGTCAAGCATGACCCGAGGCAGCGGACTTGGGGTGATGGGGAGATAGTGGTGCCCGCCAACTGTGATACAAAAATTAGAGACTTGAGTGGAGCTAGAGTGGGGAATTAGAAGTAGTTGGTCTTGGACATATTTATTTTTAGGTGGTGAGAGGCATGTCCAGGAGGAAATGCCAGATAATCAGTCGCTGATGTGAGAGTTGACAGAAGGAGAGAGTGCAGGGGTGGAAAAGTAGTTCTGGGTATCATCAGCATAGAGGTGATAGCTGAAGCCATAAGCTGTTGATAAGTTTACCCCAGTGAAGAAGTGTAAATAGAGAAGAGTAGAGGACCCAGGACAGAGCCTTGAGGTACTCCAACAAACAGGGGAAATAGAGAGGAGGAGTCACAGCAAAAGAGACGGAGAAAAATCTGTTAGACGAGATAAGAGTGAATCCAGGAGAGGGCAGTGTCACAGAGACCAGAGAACTGAGAGACCATAGGAGAAGGGGCTTGGTCAAACAGTGTCAAAGGGCAGAGCAGATAGGTCAAGTAAGATGAGTATAGAGTAGTAGCCTTTGTTTTTAGCAGAAAGGAGATCGTTAATTACCTTGGTGAGGGCAGTCTCAGTTGAGTGTTGGGGACGGAAGCCAGATTGCAGGGGGGTCGAGCCAAGAGTTGGAGGACAGGAAGTGGGTTTAGGCGATTGAAAAACTAGTTTTTCAAGGAGTTTTGAAGCTAGTGGGAGCAGTTTATATGGGGGCGGAAGTTTGCAGGGGAGTTAGGGTCGAGGGAGGGGTTTTTTGAGGATGGGGTGACCTTCGCATGTTTGAAGGAGGGCGGAATGAGCCGGTAGAAAAGGGATAGGGTTAAATATGTGAGTAAGAGCCGTAGTGAGGGGTGGTAGACAGAGGAAGAATTAGATGTGAAGGAATAGGGTCAAGTGGGCAGGGTAGTGAGGTGTGAGGAAGACAAAAGGGAAGCCACTTCACTCTCAGTGGTTGGGAGGAGGGTGCAGAGAGTGGCAGAGGGGTGACTGGGAGCGGAGTTGGGGAGATTGCAGGTTTGTGTTGGGGATGTTTTCCTCAGATTGCAAGTGTTTTATTGAGAAAATAGTCAGCAGAGGTCTTGAGCACTGAATGCAGATGAGGGGGGTGGTGCAGGTGGGTAAGAGGAGAGAGTTGAAAATAGAGAAGAGTCTTTTAGGGTTTGAGGAAGTGAGTGGATATAAGGGTGGATATAAGGGGAGGCGTAGTTGAATAAGATTGGAGAGTTGGCAGCATCCACAGTGTGCAGATTTCTACTGGTGCGGGGGCGAGAGGGGGAAGTAGGTTTAGTATCTATATAGGATTAAAGGTGAGCAGATGGTGGTCTGAGAATGGGAAATGGTCCGACATGCAACATTAGAGAGAGAGCTAGAATAGGAGAATACCAGATCAATTGAGTGTCCATTGCGGTGGATAGGGAATATGGTGGATTGTGAGAGGCCGAAGGAGTTTAGTGAGTTAGAGAAGTTTGAGGCCAGCAGGGGCAGGATGGGTTGTCAATGGGGATGTTGAAGTCCCCTAGAATTAGAGCAGGTGTATTTGTGGAGGAGAAAGTAAAGGAAGCCAGGCAGCAAAGTTGTCAAGGACATTGGAAGTTTGGTCCAGGGGGGCGATAGATAACTGGCCACTCTGAGAGAGAGAGAGAGAGAGAGAGATGAGAGAGAGTGAGAGAGAGAGAGAGAGAGAGAGAGAGAGGAAGAGAGGAGAACAGGCAAATGAAGTGGACTTCAAAGGAAAAAAAAGAGAGATGGAAATGGGGATAGGTACTGATAGGAGCAGGAGGGGGAGAGTAAGATGCCAACACTGCCACTGTGTCTCTCAGTAGGTTTGTGGCTAAAGTGAAGACCACTGTGTGGGAGAGCAGCAATGGAAGCAGTGTCAAAGGAAGATAGCCAGGTTTCAGTAATAGCTAAAAGGTTGAAAGTGTTGGAAACAAACAGGTCGTGAACGGTTGTAAGCTTGTTACAGATGGAGCAAGCATTCCAGAGGGCACAAGAAAAGGGTGGGGTTAGGCGCTGTGGGTTAATGGAGATGAGATTGTTGATATTGCGTGACATAGAATTTTTGCAGTGGGAGATGGAGCGAGAGTGTAAAAGTGAGGTGATTGCTGCAGGGCCAGGGTTAGGAGAGACATCACCAGCAGCAATCAGTAGTAGCAATGAGAGAGACAGAAGGTGAGAGTGAGATTTGTAGGAGCGGGAATGATTAGACACAGGTGAGTTAGAGGGGGAAGTGTTTCTAAGGAAACAAAGTAGTTCATGAGAGGACAGCATAGGGGATGAGAGAAGGGAGGGGAGATATGGATAGTGTAGGATTGTTGTTATAGGGACATGCAGTGATTTTTAGGAGAAGGGAAGACAGAGAGAGCAGAAAAGTCATAGAGAGCATTGTGTAGAAGTATAGTTATTAAGTTTACCTGTTGTCTGCAGTTTCAACCTCCAGTTTCTAACTCCGGTGTGTAACTCTGCTACTTGTAACGAGAGCTACGGCCCAAAATGAGCCTTAAGCCTTCTCTATATGTAGTTGTGAGAAGTGATAAAGTGATTCTAGGCAGCTGTTACAGGCAGTCTTAGCTAGTGGGAGTTACACACTTCCAAATTAGAGGGGGGGGGGCACAGGGTTGCAGGATAAGTTTTAGACAATATCTGATAAAATGATTACAGGTAGACAAAATGGAGACAGAAGAAATGGTTACCAGAGGAGTCTAGCACACATTAAAGGGGTGTTTAAAAGCAGTCAGTTAGGCAGAAGCAGGAAGACATACCAGAGGAGTCTAGCACAAATTAAAGGGACGTTTAAAAGCAGTCAGTTAGGCAGAAGCAGGAAGACATACCAGAGGAGTCTAGCACAAATTAAAGGGGCGTTTAAAAGCAGTCAATTAGGCAGAAGCAGGAAGACATACCTGTAGAGAGATGAGATGAAATAGGATTAGAATCATTGTGAATATTGGTCCGGTGTGTAACTCTGCTACTTGTAACAGAGAGTTACTTAGAAGCAAAGAGCCACGGCCCAAAATGAGCCTTAAGCCTTCTCTATATGTAGTAGTGAGAAGTGATGAAGTGATTCTAGGCAGCTGTTACAGGCAGTCTTAGCTAACAGGAGTTACACACTTGTAAATTAGAGGGGGGGGGCGCGGGGTTGCAAGATGAGTAAGTTTTTAGACAATATCTGATAAAATGATTACAGGTAGACAAAATGGAGACAGAGGAAATGGTTACCAGAGGAGTCTAGCACAAATTAAAGGGCGTTTAAAAGCAATCAGTTAGGCAGAAGCAAGAAGACATACCAGAGGAGTCTAGCACAAATTAAAGGGCGTTTAAAAGCAGTCAGCAGAAGCAGGAAGACATACCTGTAGAGAGATGAGATGAAATAGGATTAGATCATTGTGAATATTGGTCCGGTGTGTAACTCTGCTACTTGTAACCGAGAGCTACTTAGAAGCAGAGAGCCATGGCCCAAAATGAGCCTTAAGCCTTCTCTATATGTAGTAGTGAGAAGTAATGAAGTGATTCTAGGCAGCTGTTACAGGCAGTCTTAGCTAGCGGGAGTTACACACTTGCAAATTAGAGGGGGGGGGCGCGGGGTTGCAGGATGAGTAAGTTTTAGACAATATCTGATTAAATGATTACAGGTAGACAAAATAGAGACAGAGGAAATGGTTACCAGAGGAGTCTAGCACAAATTAAAGAGGCGTTTAAAAGCAGTCACTTAGGCAGAAGCAGGAAGACATACCAGAGGAGTCTAGCACAAATTAAAGGGGCGTTTAAAAGCAGTCAGTTAGGCAGAAGCAGGAAGACATACCAGAGGAGTCTAGCACAAATTAAAGGGGCGTTTAAAAGCAGTCAATTAGACAAAGCAGAAAACATACCTGTAGAGAGATGAGATGAAATAGGATTAGAATCATTGTGAATATTGGTCCGGTGTGTAACTCTGCTACTTGTAACAGAGAGCTACTTAGAAGCAGAGAGCCATGGCCCAAAATGAGCCTTAAGCCTTCTCTATATGTAGTAGTGAGAAGTGATGAAGTGATTCTAGGCAGCTGTTACAGGCAGTCTTAGCTAGCAGGAGTTACACACTTGCGAATTAGAGGGGGGGCGGGGTGGCAGGATGAGTAAGTTTTAGACAATATCTGATAAAATAATTACAGGTAGACAAAATGGAGACAGAGGAAATGGTTACTTGAGGAGTCTAGCACAAATTAAAGGGGCGTTTAAAATCAGTCAGTTAGGTAGAAGCAGGATGACATACCAGAGGAGTCTAGCACAAATTAAAGGGGCATTTAAATGCAGTCAGGCAGAAGCAGGAAGACATACCAGAGGAGTCTAGCACAAATTAAAGGGGCGTTTAAAAGCAGTCAGTTAGGCAGAAGCAGGAAGACATACCAGAGGAGTCTAGCACAAATTAAAGGGGCATTTAAAAGAAGTCAGTTAGGCAGAAGCAGGAAGACATACCTGTACAGAGATGATATGAAATAGGATTAGAATCATTGTGAATATTGGTCCGGTGTATAACTCTGCTACTTGTAACAGAGAGCTACTTAGAAGCAGAGAGCCACGGCCCAAAATGAGCCTTAAGCCTTCTCTATATGTAGTAGTGAGAAGTGATGAAGTGATTCTAGGCAGCTGTTACAGGCAGTCTTAGCTAGCAGGAGTTACACACTTGCGAATTAGAGGGGGGGCGGGGTGGCAGGATGAGTAAGTTTTAGACAATATCTGATAAAATAATTACAGGTAAACAAAATGGAGACAGAGGAAAAGGTTACCAGAGGAGTCTAGCACAAATTTAAGGGGCGTTTAAAAGCAGTCAGTTAGGCAGAAGCAGGAAGACATACCAGAGGAGTCTAGCACAAATAAAAGGGGCGTTTAAAAGCAGTCAGTTAGGCAGAAGCAGGAAGACATACCAGAGGAGTCTAGCACAAATTAAAGGGGCGTTTAAAAGCAGTCAGTTAGGCAGAAGCAGGAAGACATACCTGTAGAGAGATGAGATGAAATAGGATTAGAATCATTGTGAATATTGGTCCAGTGTGTAACTCTGCTACTTGTAACAGAGAGCTACTTAGAAGCAGAGAGCCATGGCCCAAAATGAGCCTTAAGCCTTCTCTATATGTAGTAGTGAGAAGTGATGAAGTGAAGGGTTTGGGCAGCAATAGAGCTAAATGCTCTTTTTAAGGGCAATGCCCATACAAATGCCCTTTTCAGGGCAATGGGGAGCTTAGGTTTTTTTAGTTAGGTTTTATTTGGGGGGTTGGTTGTATGGGTGGTGGGTTTTACTGTTGGGGGGGTTGTTTGTATTTTTTTTTCCAGGTAAAAGAGCTGATTTCTTTGGGGCAATGCCCCGCAAAAGGCCCTTTTAAGGGCTATTAGTAATTTAGTTTAGGCTAGGGTTTTTTTATTTTGGGGGGGCTTTTTTATTTTGATAGGGCTATTAGATTAGGTGTAATTAGTTTAAATATCTTGTAATTTGTTTTTTATTTTGTGTAATTTAGTGTTTTTTGTTGTAATTTAGGTATTTGTATTTAAATAAGGTAATTTTATTTAATTTAGGTAATTTATTTAACTGTAGTGTAAGGTTAGGTGTTAGTGTAAGACAGGTTAGGTTTTATTTTACAGGTACTTTCAATCTAAACGAAAAAAGCGCAAACAGGAATCAAGTGCAATAAAACACACAGTGGCACCAGCGCTCTAAAATTCACACTTACAATGTTTATTAATAATAAAAGCACTTAGAAACAATCATCAGCAAACGGCTTCCGTTATTTAAGTCCCTAATACTCAGCTGCTCGAAACCACTCTCCCTTCTGTGGTTATACAGTCATCGTTGAGGACTTGTGACCATTTAGAGGATCCGTAGTCCCAAGTGTTCTAAGAGGAATACGCTTGCTTTTCTTGGACATACAGGGCTTCCGTAGCTTGAGCAGTAAATCTCTCCTAAAACTTTCTAAGTTCCGGTGGACGTGGGAAACAGACTGTATAACCACAGAAGGGAGAGTGGTTTCGAGCAGCTGAGTATTGGGGACTTAAATAACGGAAGCCGTTTGCTGATGATTGTTTCTAAGTGCTTTTATTATTAATAAACATTGTAAGTGTGAATTTTAGAGCGCTGGTGCCACTGTGTGTTTTATTGCACTTGAGTCCTGTTTGCGCTTTTTTCTTTTATATTGAAAGTTCCTGCTCTACTGCAAGTGGTATGAAGGATACATTTGGCAAATAAGAAGCAGAGGTCTCAAGTGGGATATAGATTATTTCATCCTGAGGTGGTAATATATATTTTTTATATTTTTGTTTTATATATTTGGGTCATTCTTTTTCCAATAGAAGGAGTTATTTTTTCTCATATTGGTATATACCAGTTTGTTATCTCTAATTGGTTTATAATTGGTTATATTTGTTATTTTTGTTAATTTTAGAAGTTAAG
>NC_069506.1:340202987-340207987 GCF_027579735.1 Bombina bombina
AAATAATTCTTTGACAATCTACGTATGTGTGAAGTGAATGTGTCCAAGTGACAAAAACCAAAATAAAGGTTGTCAAATGTGAATGAAAAAGAAGGAAAAACGACAACACAGAAATGTGACGGTGAACTTAAAATACAGGGACCCACGGTGGTGTCCATATAAATAAAAATGTGGTACCAGGGCATAATTGTGTCTAAGACAAGTAGGAAATAAGCATTTATTAAAGAAAATCGTCCATGGTTTTAAAATATAATAGTGTTACCCTAGAGTTAGATGACTAGATAACTGGATTGAACCCAGCAGTGTAGGCATCATATAAGTTTCTCTCGCTGAATATACTCTCCAAAAAGATTTGTTAAAATGATTTTTTACAAGGGGGAGTATAGGTTGTAAGTGGCCACAGTTCTCCGAGTTGATTACTCAGTTATTTATTTATCGTTGAAAAAGGGGATTCATAGAAAGCAATAATAATTATTTTGCTCATTTAACCCCTTGGGCTGGACACAGTCTAGGAGGTAAATCCATCTGCACTCAGATCTAAGCAATGCTGTCTCTAGGTTACCTCCCCTGATTCCTAGGGATATTTTCTCTATTCCCTGGCATTTTAAATTGCCAGGGTTGGAGCGATGCCATTTGAGGAAATGAGATGCTACAGAAGTAATAGATTTGCCATCTTCCAGGTCTTTACTGGCATTTTTGATATTTCTAACATGCTCCTGTAATCTTGTGCGGAGCTTTCTGCTTGTCATGCCCACATAAATTTTGGAACAGCTGCAGTATAGAGCATATATTACATTTTCTGTTGAGCAGCTGATATACTTCTTCATTTTATGTGTGTGGCCAAATCGGTCTTGAATTGAGTTCATCTTCCGTATATACTTGCAGGAGGAGCAAGTTCTGCAAGGAAAAGATCCAGCGTTGATAGCCGTTCTTGTTTTGCCCACCTGGAAGTGGCTTCTGGAGACTTTATCTTTGATGTTAAGGGTTCTTCTATATCCAATTTTAATTCTATCACCCAGTATTGATTTTAGATCTTGATCCAACATTAGAATGTGCCAGTTTCTGTTCAAGATTTCACTTACTGCGGGAATCTGGGGATTATAAGTTAAAATCAGTCTTGTCTGTTCGTCTGATTTTTTAATTTTGTCCCGTAGAAGGTCTGTGTGTTCAGTATGTACTGCCCTGGATTTAGCTTTTTTAATGCATCTTTTGCTGTAGCCCCTGTCTTGGAGTCTCTGTTCCAATTTTTTGGCTTGTTGGATAAACAGTTTGTCATCACTGCAGTTTCTTTTGAGGCGTAAGAATTCACCAACTGGTAAAGATTTCGTGGTACTGGGAGCATGGGCTCTGTTTTTGTGCAATAAGCTGTTCGTAGTGGTCTCCTTCCTGTAAAGGTTGATTTGGATTTTACCATCCTGATCTTTAAAGATATTCGAATCTAGAAAGTTAATTTCTGATTGGCTCATGGTATAAGTTAATTTGATGTTAAAATCATTTTGATTCAATTTTTGCAGAAACATTTCCAAACTTTCCTTCGTTCCTTCCCACATAAACAGGATATTGTCTATGTACCGAATCCAGAATGGTATTAGGTCGGTCTCTGTAGAGTTGGCATCACTAAAAACCACATGTTTTTCCCAATACCCCAGGAATAAGTTAGCGTACGTAGGGGCGCAAGCAGTGCCCATCGCCGTGCCCTGAACTTGCAGATAAAATTGGTTAGCAAAGGTGAAAAAATTATACTTCAGGACGAACTCTAGTAATTTGAGTATGAACAGATCATGATTATGATCTTCCGAAGATCCCTGGTCTAAGAAGAATTTGACAGCCGTAAGTCCTTTTTCATGTTCAATGGAGGTATAAAGGGATTCAACATCCGCTGTGACTAACCAGGTCTCTTTTTTTATATTAATATTCTCAAGTCTTTGTAGAACCTCCATGGTATCCTTTATGAAAGATGGTAAGGCTTCAACAAATTCTCTTAGATGGTAGTCCACATACTGCTGGGTTCAATCCAGTTATCTAGTCATCTAACTCTAGGATAACACTATTATATTTTAAAACCATGGCCGATTTTCTTTAATAAATGCTTATTTCCTACTTGTCTTAGACACAATTATGCCTTGGTACCACATTTTTATTTATATGGACACCACCGTGGGTCCCTGTATTTTAAGTTCACCGTCACATTTCTGTGTTGTCGTTATTCCTTCTTTTTCATTCACATTTGACAATCTTTATTTTGGTTTTTGTCACTTGGACACATTCACTTCACACATATGTAGATTGTCAAAGAATTATTTTAATTATTTCTTTATTTTTCACCCAAATAGATTGTATGCTAGCTAGCTATATTATAACACTTTTTGTCCTTCCCCGTCGCATAATCTCTTAAACTGTACAGTGTCACAAACAAAGCAATCTTTTTTAGATATCTTTAATCACAAATCACACATTGATCAAGCCTAATACACTTGATTATCACATCGCACTCCCCCCTTTTTCTGCTCCAGGGGACTTTACCTGCCACAATGTCATGCAGGATCATTTTAGAAATTTTGGACCATGTATTTGAAATACATATATCTCTATATTCTGATCTTAGTTAATCATCTGTTTTTTACTCGCTCCGTAAACTGGTCACTTACGGTATTATTACAACACCTCCGATCTGTCCTGTCTCTGATTCGTTAAAGCTGAACCAATCGTTGGGCTACACCTTTTCACTCCCCCTGTAATCAGCCAATATAAGCCCTGAATATCGGCGGGCGCCCCACCTTTGACAAAGCCGAACTGGCGAAACATGTCAGGGCGCACTGAGACCTCCGTTCTCTGTTTTTAATAGCAGTTGTTTGGATGTGCGTTCGTCGACCGTTATTTAGAATTTAAATTAAGTGTGGTTGATAATTGTGTGAATGCGTGTAGTGCTTCCTAACTTATCTGGAAAAACTAACTACCCTAAATCGAGTGATTATTTAAGTTACGATCCTAAATAGACTCCTTTCGATGGGAGCTGTAATTTCATAATTTGGAGCTAATAGTATTCCATTCTATTTAAACGGACGAATTTTAGCAACTTATGGTAATCTACCAATAAGCACTAGTAAATATCTCTCTTTTGAGAGTAGCTATAATTATTTCAGTTGCTTTCCAGTAGCTTTATTACCTTGTCCTAACATTAGAATGGACCACTAGATATGAAGCTTTTGTGTATGCTAGTCACAGGGGTCTTATAAATTTACCAATTCAGGGTCCGGTTAGAATATTCAGCGGGGCTTGCCAACATTATATATCCTCTTACATAAGATTCAACACTGGCATTTTAAATTGCCTCCAGTATTAAGAACCGGATACTTTTGTGTTTGCACACTTTCTGACCCTAATACAATCCTGATTACTTTTTGGCTCACTCACTAGGGGCATCTTTATAAGTACACCACATATAACCTCCAATGAAAGGATGTGGTAAGCACTATAGTTAACTGATACACAGGATTTGTATTTACAGGTGGTATATCATTGAGTGACGTGACCTCTTTTCAGATTTTCTATCTCTATTTTAAATCAACAGAGAATGTGTACACGCATCTCAAAATGACCACTAGCATCAGATTAACTTTAACTCTGACCTTCATTTAAGAGATTTACCTGTGAACCATCTAGTTTTATCGTAACTTAATACCAGTAAAATTAGCTATTTTAGCTCAAATCACATATGGGCTCAGAGATTTACTATCATTTATTATTACTACCAGTCAAACCATATGATTGTTGTACCTTAAGATCAGGATTGAAATAATCAGGGGAGTCTGAATATTCTACAGGTCACCAGATAGTATTCCTGAGTATCGCCCTAAAAGTACACCACCAATACCCTCATTACAGAGGGGGTGGTAAAGCACCATAAGCTGCACACACACACAGGAGTTGTAACTCTTAGCATTATATTCAATCATTTTATAATTGAGAATGTATACATGCAGCTTAAGGTGACCACAAGCATTAGACCAACTTTAACCCTGACCCCCCTTCTTTCAAGATAGTTACCTGTGAACTCTCTAGTTTTATTCATAACTTAATACCAGTAAAAGTAGCTATTTTAGCTTAAATTACATATGGGCTCAGAGAACAATTACCGTTTTATTATTACCAGTTCAACCTTATGAACGCTGTATTCCAAGATCACAATTGGATCTAATAGGCGAGTCTGAATAATCTACAGATCTCCTAACAGTATCCTGATTATTACCTGAGTAGTTCACCACTAATACCCTCATTCCCGAGGGGGTGGTACAGCACTATAAGGCGCACACACACCCAGGAGTTGTAACTATTAGTATTATACTCAGTTATATATGCTACTCTTTCTTGGTGTCCTCCACCCTTGTAACACATTTTGTTCGGCTTGCGGTCGTCAACTGTGTTTTTAATGTTATCTAGTATTTTAACATTTTATAATAAAAGTTAAGTTTTATAAAAACACCCGCCTACTTCTGGGGCTTCTCTCTAGGAGTTTATAGTGGTCCTTCCGTCTAGTATTGGGGAGTGCTACCACAGTACATTCTTTTCCTTTCGCTGCTGCGTTTGGTCCCCTTCTTTATATATATATATGTGTGTGTGTGTGTGTATATATATATATATATATATATATATATATATACACACATGAAGGCCGAAACATGTTAGCAGATACTGTGATCTGAATGCTGCTTTGTGTACCTCCTGGATGTTTTTAACGAGTTGTTAATAAAGACTTTCTTTTATGAAGACTGAATACTGCAACTTTTTGGATATATATATATATATATAGGTCCTATTTCTATCCAGTCCAGGCAAGAAGTACTAGCATAGAATTATATCAGGAAACAGTATTGAGAGATATTCTTGCATTAAATGACTCCTTGAAAGGGACAAACACATTGAAACATAACATCACACTACAAGAAAAAAATGCACTTGTAGAACTAGAAGAAAACCCTGATATAGTAGTGACCCAGGCG
>NC_069506.1:340215487-340237987 GCF_027579735.1 Bombina bombina
ATGCACTCACACTAACTCACAAACACAAGCAGGAACGCACACCACAGGCACTTACATGCACACACACACACATACACAAGCAGGAATGCACACACTCATGCACTCACACACACTCACACACATACACAAGCAGGCATGCAGACATTAATGCACTCACACACATACACAAGCAGGCACACACACTCATGCACTCACACACAAGCAGGAACGCAACCACACTTAATCACTCACACACAAGCAGAGATGCACACACTTATGCACAAATACACACAAGCAGGCTCACACACACACATATGCACACACAGACACACTCATACACATACACAACCAGTGATGAAAACACGTGCACACACATACACAAGTAAGGATGCACACACTCATGCATGTACACCCAACCCTACACACATGCACAAGCAGGCATGTACACACTCCTAAGCTCACATACAATTACACATACACAAGCAGACATGAACGCACTCATGCACACACACACACACACACACACACATAAATAGGCACACACTCATGCATGCAAACACACTTATATATATATACACAAGCAGGGACGCACACACTCATGCATACACACACAATCAGGCACCTACACACTCATGCACACACTCACACACATACACAAGCAGGGACTCACACACATACACAAGCAGGCACATACACACACAGGTCCAGATGTAGCATAGGGCATACAGGGCATTTGCCCAGTGGGCCTGGGCCAGTTGGGGGTCAGTTGGTTTAGCCTCACCAAGTCACCAGCATTAAAATTTATGAATAATGTAGGGCCAGCACTATCCTGCTTTTTGCTGGCTTGCTATGCTCGTGAGCAAGGTTGGGGCAAGTCCACCACAAGAGACTGTAACTACACAGGCTAAAGAGCAATATGAGTGTATTCTTTATTTAAATGTGAACTGTTTTTGTTTTTTACTTTCATTTTTATTTACTTTTTCATGACAAGCAATAAACATAATACAGTGAGCTCCTTTCCATTGAGCCATTCAAAATGGAGCCGTAAGCTACAGAAGTTGCCGGCAGCTAAAAGTAATTTACGGCTCTATTTTAGTACCAGGTTTCCTTGAAGAAGTTGGCTACGACCGGTGAAATGTACGTCAGATCTGATTGGACTGTTGGGACTCTGATGTCACAAGGAGGGTTGGGACATTGAAATGTACATTTTGCAGCTGTCTGTGAACCCCGTGTTTGGTGATTCTACAGTCAGCTTTGTGTTTTACAATCGTCCCCTAATCCTGAGTGATTTTACTGGAGTCATAAATTACTTTTACAAAGTTTGAAGTCCCCTGGTCCATCTATACCTTAACACATGAGCCGTTTTACTGAGAGTTAAGTTATTTATATAATCTGTGGACTTCACTATTTGTTGTTATTTCCTTTTCTTCCAAGGATTTTAACTTCTGGATTCCTGAAGATCACATATCCTTAGCAGTTTATCACATTTTTTCTTTGTTGGTTATATAATTTTGTGATATTGTTAACATTTATTTTTTTATTTTTCCATTGAAATAGTTTGCACATTCTGTGCAGTCGCTCTTTTCATTTAGGTGTAAGTTAGCGTTGTGCTAACGCTTCCACCCGATGATGGATTTCTAAAACATTAATAAGTTACTATGGTAACCCGACCTTACACTACACTCAATCGCATACAGCGCTGCATACAAGTTCAACGCATTAATTTTACTCGTCGATCACTGTTAAAATAAAAGCAAACAGCTAACGCATGTGCAATATCTATCTCTCAACCGCCACTCCACCCACTGCAATAACTAATAAATGTATTAACCCCTAATCTGCCAACCCCCATATTGCAATGTATCTATTTAAAAAGTTATTAACATCTAAACCGCCATGCCCCCACATTGCAAAGTACCTATTTAAACTGTTAACCCTTAATCTGCCATCCCCCCACAACGCAATCTACCTATTTAAACTATTAACCCCTAATCCGCCAAATGATTAACCCCTTATAGTGTTAATTAATGCTTGGAATTTACCTGTTCAAATTGCGGTATCACTCTGCTATTTGATTTTCACCAAATCATTGCTAATATATGTTGCAGCATCTATCGCTGTTATTAAATAGAGCATAGACTCTGAATAGAATATTGTTGCAGGCTAACATACCTGAATCCTACAGCGGTGTGCTTGCTGTCATATACCAATTGTTTCACAGTTAACTACTAGTTAATACAACCGTGAGCTGCTATATGTAAACATTGTAACAGGTCTATACACCTGAATCTTATAGCGGTGTGGTTGTTGCTATATAGCCATTTTTGCTCAGTTTACCAGTCGATACAATCAAGAGCTGTAATATAATAACACTGTAGCAACTTTATCACTTATTTTTATAGTAGATACTGCCTTTAATTTTACTGGGTTCCCCTATACACTAATAGAGTCAAGTTTACTCTATATCAAGGGATCTTATCCCTGATAAACACTCAGTTATCCAGTTATCCTTTATATGTTTGAACCGGATTCGAAGCTACTGAGCAGTTACTCAATCAGATATAGTCAGCTACCCAGCATTTACTCTTATAGGCTAAATAGGTCCCTGAACCAATGGTTTTAAAATACCCATGTTTTAAATTGTATCGGAATACAGATTTTTTATTTTAATTTCAAGTTTGTGGAAACTGTCACATAAACACTACACTTATTCTAAAAGTATTACTTTTTCTATATTTATGTGATTACCAGACTTCTAAAAGTGTATTCTTTTGGCAGCCAGGGAAATACTTTTCTCTTTTTCTCTCTGACTGCTCTGTTCAAATCAGCCAATAGGATTTCAGTAGCTCTCATCCTATTGGCTTATTTGAAAATATTAGCCAATAGAATGCAACGGTACCCCAATATAAAACAGGTACCTTGCATTCAAGCTTTAGTGTGCGCGACGATCAGACGAAGATGATCCTCCATGCTAGATGGCTCCACGGTCGCCAGTCCTGTTCCGCGGTCACCTCTGCTCTGCCCAGGGTAATCTCCAAGGGAGGGCATTGGGGGGCAATGCTCACCCAAATGGAATGCTGTGCCCCCTCAAAAAATATTGATATGATCATACGCTTTAAAAATAATAAATAAAATAATGATTTGTTATGTAATGCTGCATGCTGGGGGCAAAGATAGCTGCCGAACTGTGAGGTTGCATCACGCATCTGCAAGGAGTTCCATGTCTTAACCTCTTATTTGGAATTGGAAGCTAATTAGAGACTTTCTGGACTTGTCTTTAACCCTATTAATTTTCTTAAACAATAGACCATGATAAGAATATGATTTTATCATATAAATGTGTCTATAAATGGCTACCGGCTTCCATCAATGCCTCAAAAGTGCACTGTGATCTTAGACCGGACCTAAGATCACAGTGCACTTTTGAGGCCTTGATAGAAGCCGGTAGCCATTTATAGACTTATATGTTTATGATACAATCATATTCTTATAGGTCCACAGTACATAGGTTTTATTAAGTAGCCTGATATCCGTTAGTTATTGCAAAACAGGTATAGCTAAATCTAAGCTACAAAATTACCAGTACCTGAAAACCTAGTAGCCTCACTGCTATTGCAAACAAAGGGTTAATTGCATGGGGGGGGGGTGCATGGCTGTTTAGGGGACATGATTGAGATTTTAGAATGAGTTTAAGGGCTTTGGATCATGGTGATTAAGGGGTGAATTGTTTTTAAGGAGCTATTGCACTGGGGGTCTCAAGTTTAATGACTCTGTTTTAGTGCACTGCATAGGATTTAGACTTCATTCTTTAACCTAGAGATTTAGCACATATTCTCCAAGTGTTAATAGTGGGGGATAAGCCAGCCAGAAACTACACTTTCCTGCAGAATATGTAGGTCTGCTCTTATTTTGACTCTCATACATGCTTTGAAAATGTGTGCCCCCTTGTGAAAAAAAAATGCCCCCCCCATTTAATTCGTTCTGGAGCCGACCCTGCTGCCTCACCTTGGTCCTGGATGAAGATAGAAGAGGTCCCTGCGCTGGATGAAGATATCACCGCCTGGTAGAAGACCTTCAGCGCCTTGAAGAAGACCTTCTCTGCCGGACTTCAGGAGCGATGAGTACCTATTTGGGGTTAGACTTAGGTTTTATTTTTATTTATTGGGGTGTTTTTTTTTTAGATTAGGACTTTGTTAATTTAATGGGCTGCAAAAGAGCTGATTGCATTTTTAAGGGCAATGCCCATACAAATGCCCCTTTAGGGGCAATGGGTAGCTTAGTTTTTTTATTTTGGGGGGTTTGGGGGGTTTACTGTTAGGGGTTAATTTCTATTTTTAAGTAAAAGAGCTGATCGCTTTAGGGGAATGCCCTACAAAAGGCCCATTAAAGGGTTATTGGCAGTTTAGTCTTAGATTTAGGTTTAGTCCATGAGTAAATGGGTGGGACAAAAATTAACGTAGGCATTTATTTAACATACATTCTGCATTCTGCATTCTGCCAAATTTTGCCCCAGAAGAGGCAAATATATCAACTAATAGAACTTAGTAAAGGTGTGTAAAGAAGAAAAGGTTGCTGTTTTAGCAATCTATTAAGGACAAGCTTCACTGTTAAACATTCAAGAAATTGAAACTGATCTAATAGAAAGGGCTGTAATTATTTTGGGAATCTATTGTTTACACATGGAAGCTAAAATAAAAGCTGAAGCTATCTGATCGAAATGAAGAGTAGTTAAAAGAAAAAATAAACTAAATAATTGTCTAAAATCCCTTGAAATTTGTATGGACTACAATTTCCTGATTTGTTTACAAAGAAACCACTTTAGGGAAAAAAAAACTTTGAGTTCTTAAAACTGCCTTATCCTGATGGAAAATAAGAGTGTCAGAAGAAAGTGTAGATACCTCCAACACCAGAAGAAATAAAGCCATCCAGACCAGGGCAAACAAAGATCTTCTGTAGAAAGAAGTGAAAAAAGTTTACCCATGAAAACATGCCTGCTGAAAACAGAATAAGAACAGAGCTTGTCTGGTCAAGACCGCTAAGCCAAATTGTAGTAGTTATTCAAATTATGTCAGCAGTAAATTCTGAGAATAGATCTAACAGAGAATCACACTAAAGTGAAAAAAAACTGCTGCTACTGCAGCTACACAAGCAATGTCACAAAGTTAAACAGTAAACATGTATGTTGAAAAGTCTTTCTATGGAAGAACGCCAATTTTCTATCCAAAGGATTCCTGAAAATTGATTTTCATACATGGAATAGTAGTTTTCCAGCTAAAATGGAGATAACTCCGTCCATCTTTGGAATTAACTAAGAAGGTTCTATGGTCCTGATGATGAAAAGTGCTGTAAGGCAGCGAGATCTTCAAAAGGCATCTGTTACGATGTTAAGAAAGCCGACAAACTTTTTAAATGGACTGACAGTACTGTTTAAAGACAGCATCTCCGAGAGGCGCTTACCATGTATTTCAGTGGGTGGTGATACTTCTCTGATACTGGCGATATATTTAAAGCAGCATCGCTACCTACATCTAAAGTGTAATGTAAATGATCCCTTCACACAGTACTGTATGACAATACAATTTACACATGTCAGCAGAAACTCAACCCCTGTTCTTACAATACAATAGTTAATTAAACATATTGATAATACACCTATAGGAGCTGGGGGATTGTAGGTCTATGATATATGTATATACAATGTTTAATTTATATGTAATGTATAGTGTGGCCGGATTTGACTGACACTGTGCAAGAGTTGCATTATCTACTGGGTAAATGAGATTTTAGCTAACTGTGCATAACTTTGCAATAAAGTTTGTTCATAGTATGCTTGTCTGAATACAAACTGCTATGTAAATGTTTTATTAAAACTATACCAACAGTAAGAAATACATTCTTTCAGAAAGACACCTATACTTACTATAAATGAAAGAAACCTGTCCTATACATAAAGGATATCTTTTAAATCTTTCATATACATGTCCTATACATAAAGGAATGTAATCTTTCATAAATATCCTTTACATAAAGGATATCTTTTACATCTTTCATATGCTAATCCTGCAATATTCAAATATATGTTTAAATAAAGTTATTCTTCAATATATAAGATTTATAAATGTTTAGTGGTATTAAAATACTAATAAGTAATGTTATATGGTTTTCTGTACTGAAACCTAAGATGGAGGTTTATTCAACCTTATATTAGCAAATCCTAAGATGGATGCTCATTGCAATAATTACAAGTGCGTATGTCTAACTCTTGTATAACAGATTTTCAAGACTACGTTGTTGATGTACAAAACTATTGATGCTAGAACAAAAGTTAGACAAGTTTTGTTGATGCCAAACTTACATATAAAACGAAAAAAATAAATGATGACGTCATTCAATAAAAACACTATAAATATACCTTTTTGTAAACAAAGGGCAGGAGACTCTGACAGGATGTTATAGAGCATCTTAAAGGATAGGATTTGGTTGCTGAAAGTAATTTCGAGTGGCATGTAAACAATTGTTATTGAAAGCAAGCTCAACTGATAGTCTATAGACTCTGTGAGGAGAGCGTATTGCTCTCCGCATTCAGTGAGGTCTGTCTGACCTGATCCACACTGTCGCATCAGGTCTGACAGACATTTGATAAATAGGTCTCTCTGTGTCTTTTGGATTTAAATGAATTTAATTTTGTATTACTTCTGTAAGCTATTTTTTCTAAATAATAAAATTTTATTTTAAAAAAGTATTTCTCTCTCAATACCATTTCTTATTATATTGTACTCAGAAACTTTCTATATAAAAAGAATAGAAGAATAGAAATGAGACCTGTTTCACTGGTATAATATGCTTGGAAATAATATTCCAATATAACTGTGCGTTAAGGCCTTATGAGTGAAAAAGTTGTGAACCACTACAATTGGCGTCCCTGGGTGTTTTTGAGAGATAATATTTGTTTTATAAGTTTTATAATAATTTTACCTAGATCCTCTTATACGAAGAGAAGGTACTACAAAATCATTGCTAATCAGGCTTTGCAGAATCTTTTTAAACTGAATGATGTATTTAAAATGCAGGATGGTAGAGACATTGGAAATGATGAGGTTATTGTTTGGAGATACAGAATGGTCCTTGGGGTCTAGGGGCCAGGTATGGTTTAATTTGTTTAAACTTTATTAATGCTCCTGAAGTAGCTTTGCAACAACCTACATATCGCACATAGATGCAGATTTTGCAAATGTTTCATATGATGGTATAGTAGAGATTTTAGGCGGACCTCCTGGTATTGCTGCAGGAATACAAAGACATGGCCCTTTAGCCAGAATTGCGATGTGGGGTACTCTTAGATCTAGTTTGTACAGTGCAGTAAGGGAAAACGAATTACCACCAGTTGCAGGAGAGGAGCAAGCTGAAAGGGGAAGTCTTTTTAGTGTGATACAATTTTTAAGTCATATGTAAGCTCAGGTTTTAAATAGTGAAATGTCTGGAGTGTCAGGAATACAGCAGGCTTCTTTAGCTCAAGCTGTAGGAATTCCTAAATCAAATTTCAAAGCAACAATTGGAGTAATGCCACACAATCTAAAGGACATAGTTTTGTGGTTAAATGACAGAGTTCATGCATTAGATGGAGTTTATCCAACTCATTGGCCTCTAGTTATCAACGTGTCTACTTACCTGCCTTCGCCGGCCCCAATACGCCCGCCTAAGCTCGCCTACCATTGCCGCCACGGACCTGAATAATCTCGCCAAAGTTATCAATAAAGCTGTCAAAAAAGGGAGACATCCGGAGGCGGAGCTAAGCGCAAGTCACGGAGCGCTTCTCTCTGCAAACCGCCGCACCAGCTCCTTAGGCAAGAGGTACGGTGCCTGGAGCCCTGTGACTGGGGAGAAAAGTGCGGGCCAAGTCAGACTATCTGAGGACGCCTAAGAAGGGCCTGGGAACGCTGCCCTGCTGGGAGAAAAGAAATTCCTGAGGAGGCGATATTGAGGTCTGGGCTTACAACCAAGCAAACTAATGTTCACACTCCTGTAGCTCTCCCTCCCACCGGTGCTGCGAGAGGGAGACAGGAGCGGTTGTTGGGCTGGAGGTCTGGAGGACTGCAGTGATAGCCATTGGTTGGAAGGATCCGGCTTTCCCCCCACCCGAACGGAGCCAGTGGTTTGACCAGTCATGTGAGGGGTAAACCAGAAGCAAGACACCGCCCTCAGAACATAGAGGGTTTAAGGAAGAGAGGACAGCCAGGCTTCGGGGAAAACACCCACCGGAAGGATAAACAAACTGCACAGAAGTAGCTCGTGATTCCCCTGTACATTTTCTCCCTCCCACCGGTGCTGCGAGAGGGAGACAGGGGTTGGGCAGTTGCCGTTGAGGTATAGAGGGAGTAAAGCTTAAGTGCCTGAATCGCCCAGAAAAATTCCCCATACTAAAAGGAGCAAGGGGAGTATACCGGCATGAGAGTTGGAAAAGTATACCTAACAGCAAGTATACTGACATAAAGTGTTTCTTTCTTCTGTTATTATCTTTGGGCTGCCTTATGTCGCTGTGCTCTGCTCCCTTGCATGACTTTCCCTGCTTGCTTGCTATGTTTTCACAGCCACTTGCTGCATAAATTTGGCAGTTGCAGAAAACAGAGACTTGGGGTTGAGGCTTGTACAAGTGGTCAGTCTGTAGTTTAAGGCTCTTTACTGGAGGTGAAAAGAAGTTGGACATTGTTTTTGAAAATCTTGGGAGTGACAGAGGGGGAGACAGATTTGTTTGTTCTCTTCACTCTGCTAAGCTATCTCTTTTCTTTTTCACATAAAGCTAAGGATTAATCTGCAGGATGTCGTTTCTCACTTATTAAGCTTTAACTTATCAAGTAACCCCTGACTTATTTAAGCCAAGCCTCTCAAAAGGAATAATAAATAAAAAAAATATATTAAAAAAGTTGATTGGTTCATGATTCAAGGAAAAACAAAAGAGAAGGAAGAGAAGGAGGACAAATAATAAATTAATAAAGGGGTCCTAATGTTGCTTTAAGATTTAGAGCAATTGGCTTAAGGAGAGACTTGATCATCCAACTACTAATCATGCTAACCTTGCTTATTAACCCTTATGAGTAACGTTATCTAACACTGCAACTTGGGTTCTGATTTTGTTGTTTAATTGGGTTTTGATTTCCAGGTTAAGTCATCTCTGAAATTTTCTGAATAGACCTTGCTACTAAATTTAATTACTATGAAATATATGTCATATAGGTTTTACTAGGCTAGGGGTTTGCATCTAAATTTAAAGGTGAGAACTTGCTGGAAAAGAATCTGGTAGTATCCACTAAAATCATTAGATAGGTTGCTGTGTATATTATCCCTTGATAGGAACTGTGTACAACTTCAATACTTGATCTGTCCTTAAAAACTGAGATGGTCTTGAACCCTAGTTGTTTTTTTTTTTCTTTCTTTTTTTTTTGTTTTTTTTTCAAGCTAATATTGAAGTTATCGGATAATATTTCACTTCTAGGTTCACTTGTTGCTTACTAGTTATCTCATAAGATGCAATAGGTAGGGAGATGGTAAATTCTCTGTTCAGATAGGATATAAAGCTTGGTACATTTACTTTAAGTTTAAGTAATATCAGCAGCTGATTTAAAGGAGAAAGGAGTAATTCTGTTTAGTAAGACATAATAATACCAACTTGTTAGGAAGTTATCATTTTCTGCCTGTATATGTGGTTACTCTTTATTTGGCTTCTGTAGGCCTGTGTAGCTTTAATTGAGTTTGTGGACTTTTTTTTCCCACCAAGGTTGGCTGACACTTTATTACCACTGAACTGGAGTAATTCTCTCCTAATAATTTTTCTTTCTTTCACTCTTTTCACTTACTCACATACACATACTTTTTTTTTTTCTCTATTTTCTCAAGTCCCCTTCTGGGCATTTTTTTTTTTTTTTCCCCTCTTTGTAGTTTCTCTGTGTCCTCTCCCTCACTCCCCTCACTTATATATTATATGGATAAATTTATTAAATCACCTAACCTCACTAAATCCACTTCTCCAGCCATGGCTGGGAAACCCAGAGATAAAAGGAATAAACAGGCTATAGAGACATTAGCTGAAATTCACTCAAATACCATAACGAAAGGTACTGATCAATTTGATCTGCAATCTTTAGTTGAGAGTATTACAGAAGCTCTCTCTCCTAAATTTGAAGGTCTTAGGTCTGAGATAAAACAGGAGCTAACAATGTTGACAAACGAAGTACGACAATTTTCTTCCAGATTTCAAGAGGTGGAACAGAGGGTCTCAGATATTGAGGATAATTGTGAAGAGATGAAAGCTAGGATTGAAGCCAATAGCACCCTGATTTCTAAATTACAATTTAAAATTGAAGACCTGGAGAACCGTTCCAGAAGGAACAACATTAAAATAGTGGGTCTTCCTGAGAAAAAAGGGAATGAGAATTTGGAAGAATTCTTTGCAATAACGTTAGCTAAACTTGTGGGCATCCCTTCCACTTACCCCAGTATCATTGTGGAACGAGCTCATAGGCTAGGGAGTAGGTTAGAAATGAGCAATAAGGAGCTAAGACCAAGACCGGTACTCGCCAAACTGTTGAACTTCCAGGATAAGGTGACATTATTACAGTTTTATCGGAAATCTCAACCCATTTTTATAGGGGAGAGTAGATTATTTCTCTTCCAGGATTTCTCCTATGAGACTTCCTTAAAGAGAAAGGAAATGTCACCCTTATGCACGAAGTTAATTAATCAAGGTTTACAGGCGACAATGATATATCCAGCTAAATTAAGAGTCACGCATGGGGATAAAGTTCATATGTTTGATAATTATAAGCTGGCTGAGAAATACTTGACAGAAAATAAAATACTACAAGGCTCCCCCAGATAATATTAAAGTCCTGACGTAGTAAAGTCATAGAATTTTTTTTCTTTTCTGTGTTTGTTTTTTTCCTTTTATATATGATTCTTTGCAAAGGTAAAAGGGGGAAGGGCAGTTTCCCATCACAGACGAAGTGTGTAATCAGGGTTTTTTTTAAAAGAAAATTAGTATTAATATCCATGAGAGAGGGGGGGAAGAGGAGGGGTAAGGGTGAAGCCCCTACTTTTTTTTGTTTTTGTTTTTCCCTTCTCTTTTTTTTTTTTTTTTTTTTTTATTATTTAGTTAATAAATATGGCTGATAATATAAGTTATATGAATATAATTTCATGGAATATAGGTGGCTTCAATTCCCCGGTGAAGAGGAAAACAGTATTATCACATCTTAAAAAGCTGGATTGTTCCATAGCATTCCTACAAGAAACTCACCTGAGTTTAAAAGAGTCAGCTAAATTAAAATTTTCTTGGGTGGGGGAGGTAGTGGCATCTCCAGGCGAAAATAAACGGAAAGGGGTAGTCATTCTCTTAGCGAAAAAAATCAAAACTCAAATATTACAAATTTTTACGGACCCAGATGGCCGCTATGTCTTATTGAAAGTTAAAATAGGTAATTCAGTTTACACACTTTGTAATGTATATGCACCAAATACCCTGTCTCCAAGCTTTTGGGATAATCTCCAATTGAGGATTTTACAATGTGCTGAGGGCTATGTGATTATGGGAGGAGATTTTAATATGGCCCCGCAATTTCCGCTTGATAGACAAAGGAAAAAATTACAGATAGTTAAAACTAAAAGAGATGCTATGGAGTCTAAAATTTTTAGGAAAATTATGTCCAATTTGGCTCTTAGAGATATATGGCGGGTGACGAATCCTGATGTACAGGAATATACATGTCTTTCAAAGGCACATCAATCCTTATCAAGGATTGATTTGTTTTTGGTAAACGATAAGGTGGTGAGTCTGAAAAATAAGGTCAACATATATCCTATTTCCATATCAGATCATGCCCCCATATCTCTTTCAATACCCGCTCCAATTCCTAGGCATGCTCCATCACGCTTTTGGTTTCCTAAATATTTGACAAATGATATAAAATTTAAAGATTTTCTTAGGAAAAAATTTGATGAATTTGTATCCTTTAATAGAGAATATATAAACAAACCATTAGTTTTTTGGGAAACAGCAAAAGCGGTGTTAAGAGGTGAAATCACTTCCTATGTAATAATATTAAGAAAGAAAACAAAAAAAAGAGAACAGGAGGTCTTAAAATTTCTTACCAATGCATATAATCAATATCTCTTAAATAAATCCCCCGAGAACTGGGATAATTATAATAGAGCAAAAAAAGAGAGGGATACATTATTAATTTATAAATCCACTCAAGATGAGATTAGGCAACAAGCCAAATTTTATAAATATGGGAATAAATCCGGTAAATTATTGGCAGCATTAGTTAAGAATGACAGGAGCTCTACAGTCATCGGGCATATACAAGATGAAGGAATAGTGGCTACATCTTCTGAGGAGATACTTGAAGTATTTACTAAGTATTATAATAATCTATATGCATTCCATGAATCTAATCTACAGCATAGAGAAGAATTTTGGGGAAAAATTACAAATCCAGTTATCTCGCCCGAAGCAAGCTCTGATATAAATGCTCTGATAACGGATAGCGAAATAGATATAGCTATTAAAAAATTAGAAAATAATAAAGCTCCAGGCCCAGACGCTGTCCCCAATGAATTCTACAAGATCCTAGGCCCAAATATCTCTCCCTATCTTAAGAACTTATATAACTCTCTTTATAAGGAGAATAAACCAATTCCCTCTAGTTTTGCTGCCTCTTTAACAATGCTGATCCTGAAGCCAGGGAAGGACCCAACTAAAAAAGAATCCTACCGCCCCATAGCTTTATTAAACGCGGATTATAAACTGCTTACTACTTTGCTTGCTAATCGGCTGCAAAGAGTTTTACCGACTATAATACATGAAGATCAGGCTGGTTTCATGTTTAAAAGAAACTCGGCAGCCAAAATAAGAGAAATATTTCTGGTGATAGATTATTATAATAATAATAAGGAAGTCTCTAAACAACATATTAGTAAAGTGGAAGATTCAGCGCTCATTTCAATTGATGCCGAAAAGGCGTTTGATTCAATTCATTATGATCACTTAATTTTCTCTTTGATTAAGTTTGGATTTAGAGATAATTTTGTTAATTTCATACGTAATCTTTATGATTATCCTGTCACAAAAATAATAGTAAATAATAATCTTTCACCAGATATTCGTCTTAGAAGGGGCACTCGGCAAGGCTGCCCGTTATCACCTTTCTTATTTAACATTTCGATTGAACCTTTGGCGATAATGGTCCGTAATCAAATAGAGGGCATCAGGATAGGAAGGAAAGAAATGATAATTACTCTTTATGCCGATGATATACTTCTTTATGTATCTAATGTTAAGCAAAATATTACTAAACTCCTTTCAATCATAGAAGTATATGGGTCTTTCTCTGGTTACAGGGTCAATATCTCAAAATCAGAGATTTTTTGGATCACGGAAAAAGGTAATGATAGGACTGACTTACCCTTTAAATTGGCATCCCATTGTTTCAAATACCTCGGAATAGTTATATCTAGACATCCCAAGACTTGGTATGATTTAAATATATCCCCTTTATTTGATAAGATAATAGAATCTTTGAAGAACTGGCAAAATTTTCCCTTACCTATCTCGGGACGCATAGCTTTATTCAAAATGATACTCTTGCCAAAGATTCTGTATGCCCTTCAAAATACTCCAGTGATGTTGAGAGGAAAGGATGTGAGAGATTTGAATACATCAATTCGAAGGTTCATATGGCAGGGCAAGAAATCTAGAATATCTTTTAAAAAGCTTTGCGCTGCTAGAAGATTTGGAGGTCTGGCGCTTCCTGACATCCGTTTCTATAAATTTGACATTCCTAGCCAGGATAGTTTTGGACTGGTTAGTATGTGCAAATTATGTTACTAACAATATTCTTGAGCAGAATATAGTCTTCCCTTTTCTTCCAGTATCATTAATTCATTGTGAGTCTAGTAAATGTCCTAGGATAATCAAGCAAATGAAATCTATTTATGTTCCTATTTTAGCCTGGCAGAAAATTATTAGCTTACTAGGGCTTAAATTTAATATCTCTAGATATCAAACGATCCTGGGAAATCCAGAATTTCAAGAGGGCTCCCAATCAAAAGTCTTTCAGATCTGGAGGGACCTAGGGCTTAGTAGGATTGTCCAGCTATTGAATGTTGAGAATTCCACAATCAAGACATTTAGTAATTTAAAGCAAGAATTTAACCTAGACAATAAAGATTTCTATGCCTATTTACAAATTAGACATTATGCTAATAGACTTATGAAAAATTTTGAGCTGAACTGGAGTTGGGGAGAAGTCGAGAACTGGATTACCATGGCCAAAAACGGGCTCTTTTCAATTTCTGTAGGTTATCAAATAATACTCTCTAGATCAAATGACCTTAATTTAAGAGAAATATCTCAACAATGGGGCAAATTAACTCCGGGGATAGAGATAAGTATCTCACATATAAAAAGATCACTAGATCTGGTAGCCCAAAGTACACTATCCTCTACTTGGATTGAATCTCATGTGAAGCTCTTACACAGAAGTTACTATACTCCAGAGAAACGGCATAAGTGGGGTAACCTATCATTTAAGGCTTGCCCTAAATGTTCCTATTTAGGGGCTAATTTGGTTCATATGATTTGGAATTGCCCTAAGATAAATCAGATCTGGCAGAAGGTGGCGTTCTGGGTCTCTAAGTCTCTGAAACTCCCTATTGGGACTCTCAATATAAGACAAATAGTATGTCTGTGGGACGATGAGCAATACCCACAACATAGGAAGATAATTAATGCAATCATTTTGGCAGTTAGAAGTCTAATATTCAGAAAATGGAAGATAAAGGATGTCCCTAGTTTAGTAGAAGTAAAAAATTATCTGAAAAAACAATATATACTTGAACAATATAATGTTGATTTGAATAGCGACCAGGATATTCGGGTTTTTTTTAATAAATGGTCTTTATTTATTAAAAGCTTCCCAGTCAATGAGAGAGAACACCTTATCTTCCCCTTCAGAAACACAGAGATAATTTTACTAGGGATTTGGTAACCAGATTGTTTAGACAGGAGGTTTTTTTTTTGTTTTTTTTTTCTCTCTCTCTTTCCTCTCCTTTCTTCCCCCTCTCTCCCCTTGATATAGCATAGGTGTAAGATAGAGGCCTAAACCAGGGGCCTATATGTAATATTGTTGTATTATGACTGAGGGATAAAACTGTGGAATAATATATAGGCAGATTAAAATCCCAACTCTGAAGTACAGGTATATAGAACATTTCCATAGTTTGATGGTTATTGATGATCTTAATTTTAATTTAATTTGTTGACGTAATTATTCTGCAAGTTTAAGTTAACTTTTATTACGGAAAAGTATTTTTTTTTTCTCTTTTATGGTGCGCCCTGCGAGGTGCGAAATTGTGATGCTATGTTATGTATGTACTCTCAGTTGGATATAAATAAAAAGATAAAAAAAAAAAAAAAAAAAAAAGCTGTCAAAAAGACGTGCACCAAGTACGGGGTGATGAGCAGCGGACTGTGATAGTTATCACTCATCTTATCTCGCTGCTCTTCGGCTTTTTCTCAGCTTTATTGCTAGCCTGTCACTAAGCACCCACACTAAACTACACTGTTCTACCCACTATACCGGCACCCCTGGAGCCCCCCGCAACTAAATAAAGTTAGTAACCCCTAAATCGCCCCTCCCAGACACCGCCGCAACTATAACAAATGTATTAACCCCTAAACCGCCGCTTCCGGAGCCCACCGCCACCTACATTATACCTAGTAACCCCTATCCTGCCCCCCTATACTGCTGCCACCTATAATACATTTATTAACCCCTATCCTGCCCCCCCTACACCACCGCCACTATAATAAAATTATTAACCCCTAAACCTAAGTCTAACCCTAACACCCCCCTAGCTTAAAAATTAATTAAATAAATCTAAATAAATATTACTCTTATTAACTAACGGCTAGATTTAGAGTTTTGTCGGTAACGACCCATGTAGCTAACGCTGGCTTTTTTTCCCCTTCACCTTTTAAATACCGCTGGTATTTAGAGTTCACAGAATGGCTGCGTTAGGCTCCAAAAAGGGAGCATAGAGCATAATTTACCGCCACTGCAACTCTCAATACCAGCAGCGCTTACGGACGCGGCCAGCTTCAAAAACGTGCTCGTGCACGATTCCCCCTTAGGAAACAATGGGGCCGTTTGAGCTGAAAAAAAACCTAACACCTGTTAAAAGCAGCGTTCAGCTATTTAGTTAGGATTTATTTTACAGGTAATTTTGTAATTATTTTAACTATTTTAGCTATTAAATAGTTCTTAACTATTTAATAGCTATTGTACCTGGTTAAAATAAATACAAAGTTACCTGTAAAATAAATATAAATCCAAAAATAGCTATAATATAATTATAATTTATATTGTAGCTATATTAGGGTTTATTTTACAGGTAAGTATTTAGCTTTAAATAGGAATAATTTATTTAATAAGAGTTAATTTATTTTGTTAGATTTAAATTATATTTAATTTAGGGGGGTGTTAGTGTTAGGGTTAGACTTAGCTTTAGGGGTTAATCCATTTATTACAGTAGCGGCGAGATTCGGTCGGCAGATTAGGGGTTAATAATTGAAGTTAGGTGTCGGCGATGTTAGGGAGGGCAGATTAGGGGTTAATACTATTTATTATAGGGTTATTGAGGCGGGAGTGAGGCGGATTAAGGGTTAATAAATTTATTATAGTAGCGGTGCGGTCCGCTCGGCAGATTAGGGGTTAATAAGTGTAGGCAGGTGGAGGCGACGTTGAGGGGGGCAGATTAGGGGTTAATAAATATAATATAGGGGTCGGCGGTGTTAGGGGCAGCAGATTAGGGGTACATAGCTATAATGTAGGTGGCGGTGGTGTACGGAGCGGCAGATTAGGGGTTAATAATAATATGCAGGGGTCAGCGATAGCGGGGGCGGCAGATTAGGGGTTAATAAATATAATATAGGGGTCGGCGGTGTTAGGGGCAGCAGATTAGGGGTACATAGGGATAACGTAGTTGGCGGTAGTGTACGGAGCGGAAGATTAGGGGTTAAAAAATTTAAATATAGTGGCGGCGATGTGGGGGGACCTCGGTTTAGGGGTACATAGGTAGTTTATGGGTGTTAGTGTACTTTAGAGCACAGTAGTTAAGAGCTTTATAAACCGGCATTAGCTCAGAAAGCTCTTAACTACTGACTTTTTTCTGCGGCTGGAGTTTTGTCGTTAGATTTCTAACGCTCACTTCAGCCAAGACTCTAAATACCGGCGTTAGAAAGATCCCATTGAAAAGATAGGATACGCAATTGACGTAAGGGGATCTGCGGTATGGAAAAGTTGCGGCTGCAAAGTGAGCGTTAGACCCTTTCCTGGCTGACTCCAAATACCGGCGGTAGCCCAAAACCAGCGTTAGGAGCCTCTAACGCTGGTTTTGACGGCTACCGCCCAACTCTAAATCTAGGCTTAAGATAGCTACAATGTAATTAATAATTACATTGTAGCTATTTTAGGATTTATATTTATTTTACAGGTAACTTTGTATTTATTTTAGCTAGTTAGAATAGTTATTAAATAGTTATTAACTATTTAATAACTACCTAGCTAAAAGAAATACAAAATTACCTGTAAAATAAATCCTAACCTAAGTTACAATTAAACCTAACACTACACTATCATTAAATTAATTAAATAAATTACCTACAAATAACTACAATTAAATACAATTAAATAAACTAACTAAAGTACAAAAAATAAAAAAAGCTAAGTTACAAAAAAATAAGTTACAAACACAATTTTAAGCTACTTACACCTAATCTAAGCCCCCTAATAAAATAATGCCCCCAAAATAAAAAAATGCCCTACCCTATTCTACATTAAAAAGTTAACAGCTCTATTACCTTACCAGCCCTTAAAAGGGCCTTTTGCGGGGCATGCCCCAAAGAAATCAGCTCTTTTGCTTGTAAAATAAAAATACAACCCCCCCAAACATTAAAACCCACCACCCACACACCCCTACTCTAACCCAAAACCCCTTAAATAAACCTAACACTACCCCCCTGAAGATCATCCTACCTTTAGCCGTCTTCAGCCAGCCGACCACCGATTGAACCGCAGCGGCAGAAGTCATCATCCAAGGGGCGCTGAAGAAGTCTTCCATCCGATTGAAGTCATCATCCAAGGGGCGCTGAAGAAGTCTTCCATCCGATTGAAGTCATCATCCATGCAGCGTCTTCAATCTTCATCCATCCGGAGCGGAGCCATCTTCAGACGAGCCGACACAGAGCCATTCTCTTCTACCGACGGACTAACGACGAATGACGGTTCCTTTAAGGGACGTCATCCAAGATGGCAGCCCTCGAATTCCGATTGGCTGATAGGATTCTATCAGCCAATCTGAATTAAGGTAGGAAAAATCTGATTGGCTGATTTAATCAGCCTATCAGATTGAAGTTCAATCCGATTGGCTGATCCAATCAGCCAATAAGATTGAGCTCGCATTCTATTGGCTGATCGGAATAGCCAATAGAATGTGAGCTCAATCTGATTGGCTGATTAAATCAGTCAATCAGATTTTTCCTACCTTAATTCCGATTGGCTGATAGAATCCTATCAGCCAATCGGAATTCGAGGGGCGCCATTTTGGATGACGTCACTTAAAGGAACCGTCATTCGTCGTTAGTCCGTCGGTAGAAGAGGATGGCTCCGTGTCGGCTCGTCTGAAGATGGCTCTGCTCCATTCCGGATGGATGAAGATTGAAGACACCGCCTGGATGATGACTTCAATCGGATGGAAGACTTCTTCAGCGCCCCTTGGATGAAGGCTTCTGCCACTGCGGATCTCCTCTTCTGTTCCATCGGTGGTAGGCTGGCTGAAGACGGCTAAAGGTAGGATGATCTTCAGGGGGGTAGTGTTAGGTTTATTTAAGGGGGGTTTGGGTTAGAGTAGGGGTGTGTACGTGGTGGTTTTTTTTTTAGATTATTGGCAAATATAACATATGAAGTAATGTTCATTCGCAATAATAGATAATTTGCATAGTACATAAAATATGGGGGTAGATAACGCAGATAATAGAAAATAGGACCCAATTGTATGTTTAACATAAAAGCAGTAGAAGAGACAATTTTTTGAATGAGTTACGAATTTTCTAGGGACTTCTCTGTAGGTCATCTTATAGCTCTACTCATGAATATGTGAATAAGGTTAGTAGATAGAAATCTCATTTTTTTTAATAAGGGAATAGTTTAATATGTGGTAATATGAAAAGAAAAAACATAAGGGGTTAACAGCGGGCCAGAGTCGCTCTAATATTGGGGGAAGGGGGGGGCGTGTCCAGGGGTATGTTGGTATAGTATGAGCTGGTAAGTTTGTGGATATGACTTATATTTAAACTCAAAAGGTATATTATGGGAGTCTATAAGCAAGCTCCCCACTTTAATGGAAAACTTCAAATAAGGGATCGGGAGGGTATATATTTAAAAGCGCTTGAGAAGAGATCGCTCTATGGGGCTACCAAATTGGGCGATAACTATTAGCTGAATTTATGATGAGGAGTGGGCAGCTCTATGTTATATGGTATTAATAGGGGGTAGTAGTACATAAAATGACATAGTTGAGGGTTACACTATGAAGTGGCAGACTGAGCGCCAGCTGCCAGAAGGAGCTGCAGAGGCCAAAAAAACACCTGAATGCTGCAAATACTCTACGTCAAATATGACTATAAATAGATAGACCCAGCTGGGTTTCATATGAAGAGGAGATCACTCTATGGGTCTACTGAATTAAAAGATAGCTATGGGCAAAATTTAGAGTGAGAAGTGGGCAACTTTATGATATATGGTAATAGGGGGCAGGGGTGCATGGAATTACATTCTTAAGGGCTACCCTATATAGTGTAAAACTAAATGTCAGCCGGTAGAATTGGGTACTACTGAGGCTCTATATCAGCTAGGACAGATGGTAAATTGGCTTGCATGAGTCTCGTGTAGGGTGGGGTAACATTAAAGCCATCCAAATGTTGACAACTAAGGAGCAGATGGTGGACTCCTAAGATAGAGGAAAGTGGTTAGGTCATATCATATGGCCCTTGTACTTAATCAGAGCAATCTAAAGAAACATTTCCAATTACCATAAACAGCTGTGATTAATTAGCAACCGCGGGAGTGTATCATCATATATATACATGATGAAGGCAGTTTCTATACTGAGTACATATATTATTGAGTACATGTGGTAGGTACACTGGTTCAGAATCAATGTTAATAATATAGGAAGAGGCTCATATGATACTACATACCCTCATAATAAAGCAGTGAGGCCACTCAGACACTACTTATGATGTGAAAATAGGTGTAATTAGTTTAATTATATGCAACTGGTTCTCCAGACGCTATATACCAAGAGCCAGTAAGAACCTGGGTACAAAATGAGAACAATCCAAGTGTCTCATGAGGAAGTGCTGCTCAGCCCAGCGGCATCACATCAGTAAAAATAGATTCATCTGTATACCTAACCAACATAATGTCCATCGATAAATAGTTCAGGTAAGTAATAAAAAGTAAACAGTCATAAGGCCATCTGGCATAGAAAACATATAAACTTGAATATATATAGAGGGAAACAATATCTCAACATTAAGTATATAACAGTGACTAATTAACTTCTACATGCATAACATACAGCCATCTTTAATTAGTAGGTAGCTAGGAATACTGTATAGCGTTGCCTGCAGTGACATCAGGTTACCCGACACCTCTTTTCTGTATCTGAGGAGGTATAAATGTAAGGAGCAAATAGGCCGGCGGTCGGTCATGAGTGGGCCAGGAAAAGTCAAGCCTGATCTCCCCGGTAATGGTATTACGAGGCATATGGCTAACGGCAGTGAGAGTCTCACATTCTGCAGCAATCTGCACATCCGTGCTGCTGTTATGACATATGAAACCTCTGTGTCTGCTCCGCTTCTCAGGATGCTGCACTCTTCTGATGGGGCCCTTTCCCAAGTAGGGAACCGGTAAGTCCGTGATAGATGTGGTAACTGCCTGTGTCCCAGTAGTTTTACCGGAGTTGGGGAAGCTTACAACTTGAGAAAGGTTGTGCGGTCCGGTTTTGCTGTGTATTTCCTCACAATCTCCCATAGACAAACTGAGCTCCTGGTCCTCCGACATCTGACTGGGCACTGTGACAGCTGGAGATCTGGAGAAGGTGGGTGGTACGGTTAATCCAGACTCTTCAAGCTGCGTCTCGGTGACTCTTACTCTGGTACCGCCCGAAAGGCCCAGGCCTCCCCTGTCTCGTGGCGCTCCTCCTGTATAGCATAGATCGTCAAAGTTCCAAAGGATCTACAGCTCCAGCTCCCTGAATAGGGACCGGATCTGTAAGTAGAGGTCTTCTGCCATACTTAAGTAAAGTGCTCAGATATGATCAAGCAATGTGATAAAGCAGAACCACTATAAACGATCAGTGCGTTAACCAGGGGAATATGATGGGCCGCTGGTGTTAGGCCACAGTTTTCTCAGACAGGTCAAAGCGAGTTTTCTGCCTATAGGGACGTGATGATGTTAAGTTTAGCTAGCTCCGTGACTGCTTCCAAAGAAATATCATAAATCTTGTAGTTAGATGTGGCAAAATGAAAGAGATAGGTAGCAGATTATTAAATTAAGAGTGGAGCTTCCTTGAAGTGCGTCTCTCCATGTCTGTGGCTTGGAAACGCCCCCACGTGGTGGGTTTTAATGTTGACTGGGTTGTATTTTTTTTTTTTACAGGCAAAAGAGCTGTTTTCTTTGGGGCATGCCCCACAAAAGGCCCTTTTAAGGGCTGGTAAGGTAATAGAGCTGTTAACTTTTTAATGTAGAATAGGGTAGGGCATTTTTTATTTTAGGGGGCTTTGTTATTTTATTAGGGGGCTTAGATTAGGTGTAAGTAGCTTAAAATTGTTGTAATATTTTTGAAATGTTTGTAACTTTTTTTTTTTGTAACTTAGCTTTTTTATTTTTTGTACTTTGGTTAGTTTATTTAATTGCATTTAATTGTAGTTAGTTGTAGGTAATTTATTTAATTAATTTAATGATAGTGTAGTGTTAGGTTTAATTGTAACTTAGGTTAGGATTTATTTTACAGGTAATTTTGTATTTCTTTTAGCTAGGTAGTTATTAAATAATTAATAACTATTTAATAACTATTCTAACTAGCTAAAATAAATACAAAGTTACCTGTAAAATAAATTTAAATCCTAAAATAGCTACAATGTAATTATTAATTACATTGTAGCTATCTTAGGGTTTATTTTACAGGTAATTATTTAGTTTTAAATAGGAATAATTTATTTAATGATAGTGTAGTTTTAGGTGTAATTGTAACTTAGGTTAGTTTTTATTTTACAGGTAAATTTATCTTTATTTTAACTAGGTAGCTATTAAATAGTTAATAACTATTTAATAGCTATTGTACCTAGTTAAAATAAATTGAAAGTTGCCTGTAAAATAAAAATAAATCCTAAAATAGCTACAA
>NC_069506.1:340242987-340300487 GCF_027579735.1 Bombina bombina
AATAAATTTACTATAATGAAAACAATTATTCCTATTAAAAACTAAATACTTACTTATAAGATAAACCCTAATATAGCTACAATATAACTAATAATTACATTGTAGCTATTTTAGAATTTATAATTATTTTACAGGTAACTTTATGTTTATTTAAACTAGGTACAATAGCTATTAAATAGTTCATAACTATTTAATAGCTACCTAGTTAAAATAATTACAAAATTACCTGTAAAATAAATCCTAACATAAGTTACAAATACACCTAACACTACACTATCAATAAATTAATTAAATAAACTACAATTATCTAAAATAAAATACAATTAAATAAACTAAACTATAATGCAAAAAATACATACGCCTAGATTTAGAGTTTTGCGTTAGAGGGTGTGCGTTAGCTACGCAAGGTTTATTTCTAATGCACTGACGGCTAGATTTAGAGTTCTGCGGCCAAAGGGGTGCGTTAGCTACGCGTGCTTTTTTCTCCTGCACCTTTTAAATACCGCTGGTATTTAGAGTTCACAGAATGGCTGCATTAGGCTCCAAAAAGGGAGCGTATAGCATATTTACCGCCACTGCAACTCTAGACACCAGCGTTGTTTACGGACATGGCCAGCTTCAAAAACGTGCTCGTGCACGATTCCCCCATAGGAAACAATGGGGCTGTTTGAGCTGAAAAAAAACCTAACACCTGCAAAAAAGCAGCGTTCAGCTCCTAACGCAGCCCTATTGTTTGCTATGCGGAAACACTTCCTAAGTCTGCACCTAACACCCTAACATGTACCCCGAGTCTAAACACCCCTAACCTTACACTTATTAACCCCTAATCTGCCGCCCCCGCTATCGCTGACCCCTGCATATTATTATTAACCCCTAATCTGCCGCTCCGTACACCACCGCAAGATACATTATAGTTATGTACCCCTAATCTGCTGCCCCTAACACCGCCGACCCCGATATTATATTTATTAACCCCTAATCTGCCCCCTCAACGTTGCCTCCACCTGCCTACACTTATTAACCCCTAATCTGCCGAGCGGACCGCACCGCTATTATAATAAAGTTATTAACCCCTAATCCGCCTCACTCCCGCCTCAATAACCCTATAATAAATAGTATTAACCCCTAATCTGCCCTCCCTAACATCGCCGACACCTAACTTCAAACATTAACCCCTAATCTGCCGACCGGAGCTCACAGCTATTCTAATAAATGTATTAACCCCTAAAGCTAAGTCTAACCCTGACCCTAACACCCCCCCTAAGTTAAATATAATTTTTATCTAACGAAATAAATTAACTCTTATTAAATAAATTAATCATATTTAAAACTAAATACTTACCTGTAAAATAAACCCTAATATAGCTACAATATAAATTATAATCATATTGTAGCTATTTTAGGATTAATATTTATTTTACAGGCAACTTTGTATTTATTTTAACCAGGTACAATAGCTATTAAATAGTTAATGACTATTAATAATTACCTAGCTAAAATAATTACAAAATTACCTGTAAAATAAATCCTAACCTAAGTTACAATTAAACCTAACACTACACTATCAATAAATTAATTAAATAAAATACCTCCAATTACCTACAATTAAACCTAACACTACACCATCAATATATTAATTAAATACAATACCTACAAATAAATACATTTAAATAAACTAACTAAAGTACAAAAAATAAAAAAGAACTAAGTTACAAAAAATAAAAAAATATTTACAAACATAAGAAAAATATTACAACAATTTTAAACTAATTACACCTACTCTAAGCCCCCTAATAAAATAACAAAGCCCCCCAAAATAAAAAAAATGCCCTACCCTATTCTAAATTAAAAAAGTTCAAAGCTCTTTTACCTTACCAGCCCTGAAAAGGACCTTTTGTGGGGCATGCCCCAAAGAATTCAGCTCTTTTACCTTTTAAAAAAAAAACAAACAATGGCGTCCCTCGAATTCCGATTGGCTGATAGGATTCTATCAGCCAATCGGAATTAAGGTAGGAAAATTCTGATTGGCTGATGGAATCAGCCAATCAGAATCAAGTTCAATCTGATTGGCTGATCTAATCAGCCAATCAGATTGAGATCGCATTCTATTGGCTGTTCCGATCAGCCAATAGAATGCGATCTCAATCTGATTGTCTGATCGGATCAGCCAATCGGATTGAACTTGATTCTGATTGGCTGATTCCATCAGCCAACCAGAATTTTCCTACCTTAATTCCGATTGGCTGATAGAATCCTATCGGCCAATCGGAATTTGAGGGACGCCATCTTGGATGACATCCCTTAAAGGAACCTTCGTTCTTCAGTTGGACGTCGGAAGAAGAAGATTGATCCGCGCTGGAGGTCTTCACGATGGAGCCGTTCCTCATCGGATGAAGATAGAAGATGCCGCTTGGATCAAGATGGTTGCCGGTCTGGATCGCCTCTTCTTCCTGGATAGGATGAAGACTTTGGAGCCTATTCTGGGCCTCTTCAGCTGCCGGATTATGGATCGCCAGCCCCCGCTTGGGCTTGGATGAAGATTTCGGAGCCAGGACGGATTGGTGTGATACCCGGCGAGGTGAAGATAAGGTATGAAGATCTTCAGGGGCTTAGTGTTAGGTTTATTTAAGGGGGGTTTGGGTTAGATTAGGGATATGTGGGTGGTGGGTTGTAATGTTGGGGGGGGTATTGTATGTGTTTTTTTTACAGGCAAAAGAGCTGAATTCTTTGGGGCATGCCCCACAAAAGGTCCTTTTCAGGGCTGGTAAGGTAAAAGAGCTTTGAACTTTTTAAATTTAGAATAGGGTAGGGCATTTTTTTTATTTTGGGGGGCTTTGTTATTTTATTAGGGGCCTTAGAGTAGGTGTAACTAGTTTAAAATTGTTGTAATATTTTTCTTATGTTTGTAAATATTTTTTAATTTTTTGTAACTTAGTTCTTTTTTATTTTTTGTACTTTAGTTAGTTTATTTAAATGTATTTATTTGTAGGTATTGTATTTAATTAATTTATTGATAGTGTAGTGTTAGGTTTAATTGTAGGTAATTGGAGGTATTTTATTTAATTAATTTATTGATAGTGTAGTGTTAGGTTTAATTTTAACTTAGGTTAGGATTTATTTTACAGGTAATTTTGTAATTATTTTAACTAGGTAACTATTAAATAGTTATTAACTATTTAATAGCTATTGTACCTGGTTAAAATAATTACAAAGTTACCTGTAAAATAAATATTAATCCTAAAATAGCTACAATATGATTATAATTTATATTGTAGCTATATTAGGGTTTATTTTACAGGTAAGTATTTAGTTTTTAGTAGGATTAATTTATTTAATAAGAGTTAATTTATTTAGTTAGATAAAAATTATATTTAACTTAGGGGGGTGTTAGGGTTAGGGTTAGACTTAGCTTTAGGGGTTAATACATTTATTAGAATAGCGGTGAGCTCTGGTCGGCAGATTAGGGGTTAATGTTTGAAGTTAGGTGTCGTCGATGTTAGGGAGGGCAGATTAGGGGTTAATACCATTTATTATAGGGTTATTGAGGCGGGTGTGAGGCGGATTAGGGGTTAATAACTTTATTATAATAGCGGCGCGGTCCGTTCGGCAGATTAGGGGTTAATAAGTGTAGGCAGGTGGAGGCGACGTTGAGGGGGGCAGATTAGGGGTTAATAAATATAATATAGGGGTCGGCGGTGTTAGGGGCAGCAGATTAGGGGTACATAGGTATAATGTAGCTGGCGGCGGTGTACGGAGCGGCAGATTAGGGGTTAAAAAATTTAATAGAGTGGCGGCGATGTGGGGGAACCTCAGTTTAGGGGTACACATAGGTAGTTTATGGGTGTTAGTGTACTTTAGAGCACAATAGTTAAGAGCTTTATAAACCGGCGTTAGCCCAGAAAGCTCTTAACTACTGACTTTTTTTTGCGGCTGGAGTTTTGTCGTTAGATTTCTAACGCTCACTTCAGCCACGACTCTAAATACCGGCGTTAGAAAGATCCCATTGAAAAGATAGGATACGCAATTGACGTAAGGGGATCTGCGGTATGGAAAAGTCACGGCTTGAAAGTGAGCGTTAGACCCTTTCCTGACTGACTCCAAATACCAGAGGGCGGTAAAAAACAGCGTTAGGAGCCTCTAACGCTGGTTTTGACGGCTACCGCCCAACTCTATATCTAGCCGTGAGTTTTTTAACGCTGGTATTTAGAGTTTATAATCCACCTTCTAATGCTACTCCTAATGCGTATATTTCAGACGCGGAATCATGCCCGCGTTAGACAGTCTCCCATAGAGATCAATGGAAAATCAAACAAACACGCTTTTTTCACCTAACACTCGATCTCGCGAGAAGTACGCACTGCTCGGTCATATGACGTATACCACATAATGCACAACAATAACACACTGCAAATGTCAGAACAACAATCACAAAACAAAGCACACAAGCATTACACGTTCACAAGCGGGGAAAACCAAAAAAAAATAAAAAAATAAAGGGAATACGCATATACTTTACAATACGGAAATACGGAAAATAACAAAAATGAAAATTAAATGCACACTCATACACAAGTAAAATACTCGCATTCAACATTAAGAAATATTAGGACAAACATACATATACAACACTTCACTAATACGACACCATCGCAAATTAACATTAACACATAATACTATGGGACAATGTTATAGAAAATGAGCACTATGACATCATCGCATTCTACACATTCCACAAATACTAACTCGAAATGAGCATGCGCAAATTCACACAACTAATACACATTGCACATATACTAATTACTAACAAAGCACACCTGAACACAATTTACAACGCAAACCGGTACATCATTAAACATTTACACAGGGTATATAAGCACCACACAAGCACGGCTTCTTTGACTGTGTTGCTGGTGGGTTTTTGGAGATTGGAGATTTACCGAGTTATTGTGAGAGTTAGTGCGAGTTAGTGTTAGTGTGAGAGAGTCAGTTAGTGTTATTGTGAGTGAGTTAGTGGTAGTGTGAGTTAGTGGTAGTGTGAGTTAGTAGTAGTGTGAGTTAGTGGTAGTGGGAGTTAGTGGTAGTGGGAGTTAGTGGGAGTGGGAGTTAGTGGGAGCGTGAGTTAGTGGGAGCGTGAGTTAGTGGGAGCGTGAGTTAGTAAGAGAGCGTTAGTGAGCGACAGTTGGTTTGGCTGAGTGTGCAAGTGCTTTTTCTGTATACTTAACACATTTACATGGAAATACATTCAATACATACATACACTTATCAATAACACTACATACACTCCATACCCCATACCCTCTCATACTACACTCCATACCCCATTCCCTGTAGTCCCATTCCCTTTCATCCCATTTCCTCTATTCCCATACCCCATTCCCTCTAATCCCATCCCCTAGATACATTTAGTTTACATATTCTCCTTTTAGTCTTCTTATACATTTTGGTTGATTAAATACTCATTACCATCTTATTTATATCCCTTTCACACTTTCAGCACTTTTTTGGTCTTTTTAGTTCTTTATTTTGACCCCCTTTCATTTGGGCACACTCACTTTTTGTTTTAGTAGTTGGGGGGTTTAGTTTAGGGAAGAGATGGAAGAGGAGGGCAGGCAGAAGATTAGTCAGGGGAGAGGTAGAGGGGGGAGGAGAGGGAGAGGGGGGGAGAGGAACAGGACAGGAAGGGGGCAGGAAGCGGGGGTGGAAGCGGTGGGTGGACCCAGCCACTTGGTTCAAGATGAACAAGTGGCTGGGCCCAGTGGCGGCCAGAGTAGGGCTTCACAGTCCGGGAAACAGAGGGCATCATCACAGGGGAAGGCCAAGGCGACTAGGGAGGCGAGGTTTACTATGGAGGAGAAGGAGGTTGTTACGGTTGCCTCCAGGCTGGCTGGAGGTTGGACCGTAGAAAAGGATGCTCCTAGCGCTCACCAAAGGATCATCAGCACCGTAGACACCATAGACTACTGCGTAGCCACCATAAGTAATGCAGACTCGACGAACCACCACTGCTGGGCTGGTATCTCGCCGTCTGCTCTGCGCCCTGGACCTACGACCAGGCTCCAGTAGGTGAACCGCTTCCTTCTGTAGCGTGAAGCAGGATCAGGAACAAGAGCTCTTACAAGAGCTCAGTAGCTAAGGGAGTATGAAGAGCATAGCAATCCCTGTAGTGTTTATAGCTGTCCCCTACAAACATGAGTCAAGGCTGCAAGTTAGAGGGTCAGAAAAGGTCTGATGTGCTGGAACACACAGCCTGCTTTTTATTGAGGTTACATGCAAAAAAAGGACACTCTCAGGGGGAGGCATAAAATCCCCAATCACACATTTGATACATTTAGATAGAGAGACAACGCCCTTTGACAGGCCACAACATTACTTCAGCAGATAACAAGTTACACACAAGAAAACAATGCAGTCCATCTTATCAAATATCAGGCTGACTCTGGAGGTGATTAGACAATGGGAATGTTTATCACTAAAATTAATTAGAGCTGATGCCAGCAAACTTGCATTTAGAAAGTAGCTTCTTGAAGCTGAACAAAGTTAACTCTTTAGTTCTGACCGAAGGGTCTGTCACATAGCACTTAATGGCACACAATGAAAACTAATGCTTTTGTAACAGTGCTCCCTTTCTGTGGAACACTCTGCCTGTGTGGTACTTGGTTCAGTAAGCCCTATTTACTGAACCAAGTGGGAGAAAGCCAGGGACAAGTTATTTTACAGGTCTGGGGACATAGTCTTAAAGGGGCATTGTTCACCAAAGTCACAATATGTCCCCAGACGGTTCTTAAAGGGCCATACACACCCAATAAAAGTTAATACATTTTCAGGGGCACAATCTTCCAGGGGCCATAGTCACGAGGAAGGAGGCTGGCAAATAGGCTTCTTCACAATCCAGGGAAGCAGGGCAATTTTCCATTTAAAGGGCCAGTTACAAATAGCAGTTTGTAACAGAGGTCCTCGTAGAAGCCTATATGGGCAGGTATAAGAGGCTGCAGGCTCAGAAGACCACCCCAAGTGACAAGAGGAAGCTCTGCGGGAGATAAGGGATGCAGTTAATGCAGTGGGGGGCCATAACAGAGATATGGACTCTATTAAACATCGTTACCGGGACTGCAAGATGGAGCTGAAAAAGAAAATAACCAGGGAGTACCAACATGCCACAGGGACCGGTGGTGGGCCTGCACTGATTGTTGAGTACTCCCGATGGGAGGAAATGTTGCGTCCCAGCATCTCCGAGGTGGCCATAGTCGGGATCGGAGGAATCGATACCGGGAACCTGCCACTCTCATCTAATGGTAAGCTTATTTAAGAATCTATTAACATCAGAAGGTATTTAAGGATAAGATTAATGCTATTACGCTGTTTAACACATTATTACATAAACGCATTCACAATTACTTTGCGATTACATTAGTATCTAGGCTATAGGTTAGGTGTGCATTTAAACAGACATTTCCAAACCGTGTTTAAGAAATCATATTGATTGTTAGATTTCAAAGTGGATTAATGAGGCTGCATTTGTAATTCTATTGTAAGCAAAAGCATTTACATCTTTATTTGGAAATATGCTAATATATACATTTCTTTCTTTTTGCAATATACAGAGTCTGGGGAGGAGGCAGCACACCAACTACAGGCTCCTCCTTTTCCCCGGTATGAGAGTGGTGGGGATGAATCGCCACCTCGGAGAGAGGAGTCCCCCCCTGCACAAGAAGCAGAGGCCCCCACTGAAACAGATGAAGAGGCCCCCACTGAAGCAGATGAAGAGGCCCCTGAAGCAGATGAAGAGGCCCCTGATGCAGAGGAAGAGGCCCCTCAAGCACCAGCAGGCCGCCGTGCACCAGCAGGCCACCGTGCACGGGCAGGCCGCCGTGCACAACAGGAGCAGATAGCAGAGGTGCGGGTGTTAGTCGACTACATTGAACATATGCGTACCTCCCGGATGGAAAATATCCAAGGGAGAACTTGGATTATCTAAGAGCTTCGTGGCATTAGAGAAGGACAAACACAAATTATAGAGATCCTTACAAGAATAGAACAAGGACAAAACCGGAGTTTCCAGCTACAAGAAGCTATGTTCAATTTCTTCAGGGAGGCACATGCTGGGCCATCTGCTGCTGGCCCATCTCCTCCATCTCCTCACCTTGGTCATCCCAGTACTCCTCCTTCCACTCTTCCCACAACGTCTCCGATGAGAACTCATCAGAGGGGGCAGTTGCCCCTCCCAGAGCCTCAGCCTCAGTCTCGTGGGAAGAGGGGAAGGAAGAGGAAGTAAGTATTTTTTGAGATATGTTTGTTTTGTATTTATTTAATGTGTAATGGATAGGTATGTGATGATGTGGTTTTCATACACTTGTGGACCACACTCTGTATATAATCTGCTTCTATGGGACCGGGTCCATGGAGGCAGATTGTTTGCAGAGTGTGGGTTATAAGTTTGTGGACACCACATCATCATCTACCTATCCTGGTTCGTGATATTGATTGGTTTCTGTGATGTGATGTCCAAACTGTTTCCCTAATCTCAAACAAAATGACCATTACAATTATCCATGATGGCATATTACTGTTTGAATGACAATAACACAGCTTAAAGGGACAGTCAGAACATTATTGTTTACAAAGAAAACACTGTATTACGCATTATCAAGTTGGAAACAAAAACATGGAGAAATACGTGTGACTTATGTGCTTAACCTTGTATCTATGCCTATGAAAACTGACCACTTATTTGTTGTTCTGACATAACAACATTTTAGACAATCAATGATCAATACAGGGTAAATATGCTGTATGAGCTCAAGGTTTTCAATATCCAAATGCTATCAAAATGCCCTCTAGTGGTCAAATTGCATTCTGATTACATGCACTCTTCAAGCTCTAAGAAATGAGCACACGAACCTCATAGGTTTAGCTAGCAAATAAGAATAACCAGAGAAAAATGATTAATTGGTGAGAAACGTTTGATATCATTTTTATTTTAAAAATTGCTTTTTTAATAATTCAAATCATTATTTGTTTTCTAGACTGTCCCTTTAAAAAATTACATATGCTAACAAACTAATATTTGGTGATTGTTGGTATATCTACATGTACTTGTTCAAACAAGAAATATTGGAATAAGATTTCTATTGACGTGTTAAATAAAGTCTATTTTCTTAAAGAGACATTATTGTGTTTGAATTATTTTAGAAAGACATTTTGTTTTAACAAGGAATATGGTTTAAAGTCCTTTTAGGAGTGACTAAACAAATATATGCTCACAATAATATATTTGGAGATTAAACAATGTGGAACTCATACATGATACAACAATCAACATTTGCATTAAAGGGGCAGTATACAATCTTTTTAAGAGAACTGCATGTAATAGACACTACTAGAAACCACAAGATTAAGATATACTGATATCAAAATCAATATGAAAAAGCTTTAAACACTTTCAAAGAAAATCGGTTTATCTATATTGAAAAGATAGCTGTAAAGCCCATTCCAAGTGTAAAACAAGACAATACCCCTTCATTAGCATATGAAAATACTCTTTGCACAAATAGGAGCAAGCTGGAGATGGTACTCACATCAAACTTTGAGGCTTGGCGAGGAGTCTGAAAATTACTTAAATGTTATTTGAACATAAGCAAAAGTCGACATGTATTTGGTAAAAAATGGACTATATAACTAGAGAAAAAAAAACATATTTGGTTTTTAATGTGAGTGTATAATGACCCTTTAATAAAATATACGACAAAATAACATCTAGAAGAAGTCGGCATCTCATATATTTAGCATATGATAAAGATAAATGCATATTGATTACTTGATTCTAATACAATAGCGCATATTTATGAATTCGATATGTTGAAAATTAAACACAACACAGTCATTTTTCATAAAAAGGAACATATTGTTGACAAACATATTAAACAAGATGGACTATATTTAGGGATTTGCACTTGCCTCAAAATATCTTATGAATGAAAACCTTTTGCTTTCATTCGTTTATTCAACCAGACATCCATCAAAAGAGAATGTTGTGTTTTTTATCAGCTATGGGTCAACAATGTTACATGATTCACACAATTCATACTCGCCATGGTTTTAAACTTGTCTTCTCATTCACAAACGTGGGTTACGTGCAAAATCAAATATTGCGGGACTACGTAATACAATCAGACGCTTTTTACACCTTTGCATGTGACGTCTTAATAACATAGCGCATCCTTGATCGCGTAAAAATGCCATCCAATAAAAGGCGCATCCTTGATCGCGTAAAAACGCCATCCAATAAAAGGTGCATCCTTGATCGCGTAAATACACCATCCAATAAAAGGCGCATCCTTGATCGCGTAAATAAGCCATCCAATAAAAGGTGCATCCTTGATCACGTAAAAACGTCAGCCAATATAAGGAATCATTGGACAGCCTTGTAGGTGACGTCTTAAGCAACATGGCGCATCCGAGATCGCGGAAAAACCTCAGCCAATACAAGGACTCAGTTGATAGCTTGGCATATCAATAAGAAACGTATTTATATTTTAGTAACTAGTATGTGTCTATATTGCTATCTAGGAATGTCACGCTAGATAACGAAATACTGTGATATATGAAATAGAATACATTACAGAAAATAAGGAGATATTTCTTTAGAAGCAGAGGATTTTTAACTAAACTATTTAGCAAGCAGCATTTTTTAAATAGACATGAAAACAATATTTTAAGGTTACACGATTATGTACGACATTGCAATTTTAAATACATTGTAACAATAAATGAAAATCTTTGGATTATTGTGTTTCATGTCCCTTTAACTGAAAATTAATGCTAGGAGATGCATTCAGAAAATAGGGATGTGTTAGATATTATATGCTAATGGGACAGTCAACCCCAGGAAATTTATTTGGGAAAATATAGCTAATCCCTTTATTACACATTACTCATTTTTGAACAACAAACACAGTTATATATTAATATACGTTTTACTTCTGTTATTATCTTGTATCTAAGCTTCTGCTGACTGCCCCATTATTTCTGTTCTTTTGACAGACATGCAGTTTAGCCAATCAATGCTCACTCCTAGGTCACTTTACGTGCATGAGCTCAATGTTATCTATATGAAACATGTGAACTAATGCCTTATAGTAGTCAATATTTTTTCACATTAGAGGCAGTCTTCAAGGTCGAAGAACTTAGCATATGAACCTCCTAGGTTTACCTTTCAAATAAGAATACCAAGAGAACAAAGCTAAATTGTGAATAAAAGGAAATTAGGAAGTTGGTTAAACTCGCATGCCCTATTTAAATCATGAATCATCTTTTTGGACTTGACTGTCACTTTAACTATAGCTATGGTGTACATCTTTAACATTTAAAAGATACACATGAGAAATACATATGGCATTGATGTTTTCAGATATGTTTAGATTGTTTTGGAATAACAATAATGACACCTGTATTGATCAATTGTGTCACTTATTCAAGTTGAAATATGGTCAGCCTACCTATAGCCATATATGGGAGGAGAATTAATTTTTAAAAATATTAATATAAAGATATTCCTCATCTAAAAGATGCACATTACACACAGTGATTGATTTGGTTACACTACTACAATAAGATATAATTGAAATTGCAATACATGTGCTGTCAACATTACAATAAGAATTTTTTTTAATAAGATTATATGTCCTTGTTCATGTAAAAAGGACAAAAACGCTTTAGAAATGGAAATCCATTCCTTAACAATTGTGGTCAGCATCACTTAAAGGGACATGAAATACCAAATAAAAAAGAGGATCCACAGAGAGAATACTATTTCCATAAAAATAACACTTTACAGAGATTATCTCATTGTATCAATCCTGGGATCATTTGTTAAAGGTGCATCAATTCACGCAGAGTTTACAAATGAACACATGGATGTGAAATTTAAAATATACATATATATATATATATATATATATATATATATATATATATATATATATATATACACAAACATCAAGATATATATATATATACATATATAAAATAATTACTATGCTAATCATAATCTTGCAAAGATAAAGCTTTACAAAAACTATATCAAGAAAATGAATCAAATTAAATTGGAGATGTAAATATTAAAGTCATTTACAATTGTATTACATATATGATTCCAGAAAGACCATTATTTGGTTTCAGGTCACTTTAAGGATTAACCACATAAACTAGAGATTTCAATCAATGACATGAATAAAGAGGACAAAGAATCGTGGAATGAAATGTCTTTTATTAGTATGTCAGAAAACATAAACAACGTTTAAAAATAATTTTTGAAAGATCAGTAAAATTGGAGCCATTTGACAAGGTCAAAGAGTGCATCACAGTCCTTGGAGAGAGTGGGCAAGGGCCAGCACAGCCCCAATGTTGCCATTTGACAAGGTAAAAGAGTGCATCACAGTCCTTTGAGAGAGTGGGCAAGGGCCAGCACAGCCTCATTGTAGCCATTTGACAAGGTAAAAGAGTGCATCACAGTCCTTTGAGAGAGTGGGCAAGGGCCAGCACAGCCCCATTGTAGCCATTTGACAAGGTAAAAGAGTGCATCACAGTCCTTTGAGAGAGTGGGCAAGAGCCAGCACAGCCCCATTGGAGCCATTTGACAAGGTCAAAGAGTGCATCACAGTCCTTGGAGAGAGTGGGCAAGGGCTAGCACAGCCCCATTGTAGCCATTTGACAAGGTAAAGAGTGCATCACAGTCCTTGGAGAGAGTGAGCAAGGGCCAGCAAAGCCCCATTGTAGCCATTTGACAAGGTAAAAGAGTGCATCACAGTCCTTGGAGAGAGTGAGCAAGGGCCAGCAAAGCCCCATTGTAGCCATTTGACAAGGTAAAAGAGTGCATCACAGTCCTTGGAGAGAGTGGGCAAGGGCCAGCACAGCCCCATTGGAGCCATTTGACAAGGTCAAAGAGTGCATCACAGTCCTTTGAGAGAGTGGGCAAGGGCTAGCACAGCCCCATTGTAGCCATTTGACAAGGTCAAAGAGTGCATCACAGTCCTTGGAGAGAGTGGGCAAGGGCCAGCACAGCCTCATTGGAGCAATTTGACAAGGTCAAAGAGTGCATCACAGTCCTTTGAGAGAGTGGGCAAGGGCCAGCACAGCCCCATTGTAGCCATTTGACAATGTCAAAGAGTGCATCACAGTCTTTGGAGAGAGTGGGCAAGGGCCAGCACAGCACAGCACCATTGTAGCCATTTGACAAGGTCAAAGAGTGCATCACAGTCCTTGGAGAGAGTGGGCAAGGGCCAGCACAGCCCCATTGGAGCCATTTGACAAGGTAAAAGAGTGCATCACAGTCCTTGGAGAGAGTGGGCAAGGGCCAGCACAGCCCCATTGGAGCCATTTGACAAGGTAAAAGAGTGCATCACAGTCCTTGGAGAGAGTGGGCAAGGGCCAGCACAGCCCCATTGGAGCCATTTGACAAGGTCAAAGAGTGCATCACAGTCCTTGGAGAGAGTGGGCAAGGGCCAGCACAGCCCCATTGGAGCCATTTGACAAGGTAAAAGAGTGCATCACAGTCCTTGGAGAGAGTGGGCAAGGGCCAGCACAGCCCCATTGTAGCCATTTGACAAGGTAAAAGAGTGCAACATGCATGACAATAATAAAAAAGGCCAAATGGCAACAATTAAAACACGGAACATCAACATGTGGACGGAAGATTCTTATCTGCGCCCTTGGAGCATCTCCAGATCCTCCACTTATTGGTCATCCCCTTCATCGTCCTGTGCCTGTCCAGCTCCAGATTCAAGCATTGACTCTACACGCATCATACGTTGTAGAGTCATACGCTGAACCTGTAGCTGGGCATGCATGGTGTCGTTCATCCCTCTCAGGACAACTGCGTTCCTCAATACGGCCTGCTCTACGCGTGCTAGAGCTTCTAGCATGAGCCATGTTGAGTCACAGCCTAAAATAAAGAAAAAAAAATGAATGATAATTACACAACATAATAAAAAATTAGCAAAGATACATTGTCATCATAAATACAAATCATTCTTTAAATTAATTTGTTGAAATTGATTATTTACACATTAAATATGTTATTCAGATATAAACCATTAAAGGGACAGTTTACTCAAACATGTTGTCCCCTTTAATTGGTTTTCAATGATCCACTTTTACAGCTTGAGTGTATAAAATCTTGTAAAAGGATTTCCATTGTACTTACATTGGCAATTTAAATAGTTTAGTTATACTGTGGTATACACACCTATCCTTAAACATTTTGGCGTTGAGGCCAAGCTGTGTAAACATAGCAACCAGAAGAAATTACATTCCCACTGGGTTATATAAGAGATAATGTATGAACATTTTTACATAAATTTTGAGATCCAAGTATTGGTGAGTGGTATATGTAGTGATATCAAATTAAAGGGACACTGAACCAAAATATTTTCTTTTGTGATTCAGATAGAGCATGACATTTAAATGAAGTTTTAATTTACTCCTATTCTTAAAATGTTAAAATTCTCTAGCTATCTTTATTTTAAATGCAAGAATGTAAGTTTATATGGCAGGCCATTTTTGGTGATCAACCTTGGTTGTCCCTGCTGATTGATGGATAAATTCATCCAACAATAAAGAAATGATGTCTAGATTTCTGGGGTTTTTTAACAATTATATGCATTTCTTTGTTTAAATAAAGATAGCAAGAGAACGAAGAAGAATTGATAAGAGTATTAAATTATAAATTTGATTAACATTGCATGCTCTATTTGACTCACAATAGAAAAAAATTGCCTTCAGTGTACCTTTAAATATCTTATAATGTTGATTTTGAATGATACTTACAGCTGTGCCTGGGAAGGACAATCTGACACCCAGGACAATGAAGGTTGAGACAGGGGGAAGGGATGGGATTGGGTTGGGGAGGGATGGGCTGCCGGTCTGGGGTAGCCCGTACAGCTGGGGAGTGGTGAGTTGGGGTCTGGGCATGTGGGGTAGCTGTACGGGCCAAAATACGGGGTGAGCGGTGAAGGGGGGCAAAGGGGCGTTTTTTGGGAGGGACAGGACAGGCAAAATGGGAAGGGCCGGGAGGGTCTTGGGCCTATGGAGGGGAAGAGACAGGGGACTGGGAAGGGGCAGGGGACTGGGAAGGGGCAGGGGACTGGGAAGGGGCAGGGGACTGGGCAGGGGTGGAAAAATGATGGCCAGAAGTGGAGGATCCATCTGAAATAAATAATAAAAATATATTAACATCTCATACATCATGAAATCAAATCAAGGCATTTCAACTTGATTATGTTTTCAATATACTTAGAAGTGTGTTTGAATTTCTAAACAATGATGACATAAGGATATGGTATGCATATAGGCACTCAGATGAATAGCAATGACTGTCTGTACAATTAGAAAATGATTATTGTCTTTTGGGCTGGAATATGCATGTGACATCATGATGGCATGAAGTACAAATCAGACAAAAATGAAAGAATAATCAAAGCATATGTTCATGCTGTCTGATATAGAAAGGGGTCAGTAGTGTATTCTAAAAGAAAAAGAATATTCCTTTTTAAAGTGCAAAAGCTGTAGACTTTGAATTTCTTCAATAAAATGTTTTACAAGAAAAAAACATGTTGGATACATGTTAGTTATATTTCACATACCATCAGACTCCAAGGGAGCCTCTTCCTCCTCCGTCCCACATGTTAAATCAATCTCTGTAAAACATAACATGTTGTGTACACGTTAAGATCAGATATTATAACATATGTTACTGTTGCTCAAAGACGCACATCAATGTTGCATTAAAGATATACACACCCAAAGTTATGATTTTCATCATTTTGATGGAGCATACAAATGACATTAGATTTGTTATTCTCAATGATTCCGAATTTCAATTTATTGTCTGTATTATTTTAGAAATCATAAAGCAGAGTACATTGAACATTTAAGATTTCTCATGTGTGTATCACTTGATGATTGTTGTCAAAATTGAAAATATAAACAAACATATGCTATCCATCTTCTGAATAACAAAGGTGTAGACTAAGAAACTTTGAGATCTTAATCTTTCAATATTAAAATAAAATTGATATATAATCAGAGGAGTAAATTATATGTTTGATTCAAATGTAATGCTTCATCAGAATCATGCTCATAATATTGATAACCAATACACCTTCAATGACATATAAATGAGTCAATGGACTTACCAGAAGACTGCAAAGGCAGCTCTGTGTCAGTGCTGGATCCCTCTGGGCTCTCCACAACAACTCTCTCTATGAATGATATAGATATATATTAGTGAACACAGTTTGGACATCACTAAATCACATCTGTATCGATTTATAAGAATAATCAACTTAGAAATGTGAAGAATAGAGCAGTCATTAGAAGAAAAAATGCTTGATTGAATCAAGGGTATTATGAATAAAATTATGTATTTAACATATGTTTAATTTCTGACTATATTAGACATCAAATTCATCTCATATGATGCTATTGCATTTCTAAATATACCCATTGATCAATGTTCTTCAAAGAATACACACAAACAACATTTGGAATAACAGCTGTCGACAAATATAAACAAAGACATGTGGCACATCGAGCCATTTGTGCAATGTACAGTAATCTTGTTTAGGACATAACACATATTGATCACAATACCAAACCGAATTGATTTGTACAAATATGTAATCATGGTGCTGTTAGAGTATACTTATATCTATAAAGTAACTCCAACAGTGAATATGTGAATAATATATCAATATTGTTTAATCCAAAGAATGTAAGGATGAATTAATCTATTGTTTCTTAAAGGGACACTGAAATCAATTCTTTTAATCAGTGATTTCACTTTTCAAACTGTTAAAAATAATTTTACAATGACTCCTATTATAATATTTATTTTGCAACATTTTAATCTTAAAGGCAGGTAAGCAATTTCTTTATCAATAAATATTGTTTGTTGAAGGTATCCACCAATCATCAAGAACAACCCAGGTTGGTCAACAAAAATGGAGCTGCAGATAAACTTACATTCTTGATTTTAAAATACATTTATCAAGAGAATATTGAAAATATGATTATAGTAGTAAATTATAAATTTGATTAATATTACATGCTCTATCTGAATGACAAGAGTAATAATTTTTGCTCAGTGTCCCTTTAATGGAAAAATATATTGATTTGACAATGTCGCTGTTAATGAATTCTCTAGTCCATATGTTGGGACTGGATAAAAGATTGGCGTTTTCGGCCACTCTACATACAAATATTCACTATGTTTTTTATCAATAATGCCAATCTTAAATCCCCAGTTTAACACTCTTCTTATCTCTGCCTGTATTTTAGTAACCGGGTTACTTTGTAATGGCTTATAGGTGTTAACATCTCACAATTTTTGTTTAATTTCTGTAACATAATAGTTGGTATCTAAAACTATAGTGGCACCCCCCTTATCGGCTCTCCTTATCAGTATGTCTTTTTCTTTTAGTGTGTCTATAGCTTTTTTCTGTGGTGCTGTTAATTTAGGTTTATATCTTTTACATTTTTTTGAATTTATGCTGTTGTAATTAGCCTTCAATTTACTCACATCACATTTAACCAATTCAATGTAGGTTTCCACACTGTTATTACCCTGGGTTGGTATGTAAGTACTTTTCTTGAACAGACCAGTAGATTTTAAGGTTAACATTTCCCCTCTGGGCATAACAGTGCTATTTATCGCTCGTGGACTCTCATTAAATAAACATTTTAACCTTAGTGTCCGGAAAAACCTATAAAGGTCTTTCTCCAATTCAAAAAAGTTATTGAATTTGAATCTGATTGGCTGATTCCATCAGCCAATCAGAATTTTCCTACCTTAATTCCGATTGACTGATAGAATCCTATCAGCCAATCGGAATTCGAGGGACGCCATCTTAGATGACGTCCCTTAAAGGAACCTTCATTCTGTGTTAGGACGTCGGAAGAAGAGGATGGATCCGCGCCGGAGGTCTTGAAGATGGAGCTGCTCGTCGTCGGATGGAAGAAGATAGAAGATGCCGCTTGGATGAAGATGTCTACCGGTCCGGATCGCCTCTTCTGCCCGGATAGGATGAAGACTTCTGCCCGATGATGGACCTCTTCAGCCGCCGCTTGGATCAAGACTTCAGCCGGAGGATGGATGTCTTCAGTCCCGCTTGGGTTTGGATGAAGACTTCGGAGCCTGGACCGATCGGTGATACCCGGCGTGGTGAAGATAAGGTAGGAAGATCTTCAGGGGCTTAGTGTTAGGTTTATTTAAGGGGGGTTTGGGTTAGATTAGGGGTATGTGGGTGGTGGGTTGTAATGTTGGGGGGGTATTGTATGTTTTTTTTTTACAGGCAAAAGAGCTGAATTCTTTGGGGTATGCCCCGCAAAAGGCCCTTTTAAGGGATGGTAAGGTAAAAGAGCTTTTCTATTTGTATTTTAGAATAGGGTAGGGCATTTTTTTATTTTGAGGGGCTTTGTTATTTTATTAGGGGGCTTAGAGTAGGTGTAATTAGCTTAAAATTGTTGTAATATTTAGCAGCCTTCTAAGTACCAAAAAGCAACGCCAAAGCCATATAAGTCTGCTATAATGGCATGTCTGGCACACAGTGTTGGGGCAAGGGTTCATCTGACCACTGATACCTGGTCTGCAAAGCATGGTCAGGGCAGGTATATCACCTACACTGCGCACTGTGAAGCGGGCGTAACCCTTACACATAACCCTTACACTACCTGATCGATACAACAACATACCTGATGTTTTAAAGCACACTATTTAGCACAATTTAGCAATGTTGTGGGGCAAAAAAATAAAAAAAAAGTAAAAAAAAATTTACTAAATAATTTTTAAAAAATCCTGTGTTTTGAGGGGGCACAGCATTCCATTTGGGTGGGCATTGCCCCCCAATGCCCCCCCTGGTTTGACATGCTGTATGTCTATCAATGGTAAGTCACTTTTATGCTTTATGAGTTTTGCGATGTTTCATATTGGACATTTTTACAATTAGCAGTGGATGGATACGCTCCATATAAGCGTGGGTGAACTGACAGTGTCAACAATAACCACGGATTCGTCCTTGGTGATAGATTTTTACACACCCTTATGGGCGGTTGTTACATGATTATTTGCTATGGTCTTATGTTTACATTGTTGTGATTCACGGACAATCTACGATCACAGCTTAAAATGCTTTTCCTTATTTATTGGTCCTTTGGATACTTCAGATGTGGGGCTAAGAAGGAGTTTTTTGGGGCATGTTAGGAGCTAATTTATATTTAAAATGAAGAATTTTTGATGTTAGTCTCATCAGCACTTTCACATTATGAATGTTTTGCACACGTTCCTTGCTTTTGCACACCATGTTTTGTGATTGGTACCCTCACAGGGGGAGCGTTTTATCTACCCTATTAATGTTTTGAAATTGCACATTACTTGTTTGTCTGAAGAAGGGATAGGTTATATCCAGAAACATCACTAAAATAAAGAAAAATAACTTTAACCAAGCTGACTGCAGACCAGTGAGTGCTTATTTATATATATCACAAAACAGGTTAAGGGCACTCACAGGTGCTTCAAAAATTCTTCTTTTATATGTATATGAATGTTATGCTAATGTGAATGTATATACTTTAATTTACTGTATTCTCACTAACCAACTACAATCATACATTTAAATAAATTATATGTACAACAATAAATGTAAATTATAAAAATATACAATTTGCAACAAGTTTTAGACACATACATACACATATATATATATATATATATATATATATATATATCTCAAAACAGCTTGAGAGCACTCATAGGTGCTTCAAAAATTCTTCTTTTATTGTAATATATTTAAAAGCCTTTCCAGATTATTGGCAAATAAGTTGATGTTTCGGCTTGCATTTAAGCCTTACTTAAGACTTAACAATTTAGATAAAACTTTCTATCTCCTTCTCGGCTGTATGCTGTCTTTGACCTAATTTATAACAGCAGAGTACTCACACGAGTGCATTTACGTTCCATATGATGTCACCATAAGCTGCATAATTGTATTATTCTTTAATATAAAAATAGTAGATACTTTTATCCATGAATGTAAAAAAAAGTTGGAAACTGCTCTCAAATATTTCAACTCTACAAGTCATTTTAACAGACCAGTTTTTCAGCATATCTGAGCTGGTGCACAAGTGAAATAATCAGTAACCATGAAATTGAACCTGCTCTCACCAAAGGTAACCCTGCAAGTCTGTCCTGTTCATGGGCCTGGAACTGATATATAGATTGCATTTAGTTTCACACAGGGTTAAGCATACACATCTTGTACCATATTATGCTAATGTCCATGTATACACTTTAATTAACTGTATTAATAGTGCGCTGGTATTACACACTGGAGAGCAAATAAAGCGATATTTAGTGCTCCACTAGTAATATGGCCCAAAATTACTAGTATATTTTCACACCAATTTTATTTCATTCTTTCCTGCTTTGCTTTAGCATTTTCTTCCTATGTGTGTGGGCTTTCACCGCAGCCAATCAGCTGCCTAACCTACGGTTGTCACAGGTCTGGGAATGACCTGAAGAGTTCGGGTTTCCATTTCTGTCAACATACTGCACATGCCTACAGTTATTTCTCTGTGTGTGTGTGTGTATTTTTGTTGTAGTGTGTCTGCATATATAAGCGTCTTTTTGTGAGAGAGAGTGTGCCTTTGTGTTTGTCATTGTCTTTTTGTGAGTGTGAGTCTGTGTGTGAAAGAGCAAGTGTGTGCAAGAGCTATAGGGTTAGATTTATTATTAGTTGAGTGGTCATGATTCCCTGTAGCGAATCATGTTTGCTCGACCTCGCTAAATGCCGACAGCATACACTGTTGGCATTTAATATTAAACAAAGCATTCCTTCGCCTGCACACTTGCGGCCAATCGGCCACTAGCAGGGGGTGTCAATCATTCTGATCATATCAGATCGGGATGATTTCAGTCCGCCACCTATAAAGTTTCAGGCAGATATGAAACTTTGGGCGTATAAAGAAGTATCTGCTGCTTAATAAATCTACCCCTAAGTGTCTTTGCGTGTGTGTGTGTGTCTTTATGTATTTGTGAGAGCGTGTGTGTGTCAGAGAGAAAGCGAGAGAGAATATGTGTATGAGAGAGTGTGTGTGTCTTTATGTATTTGTGTGAGCGTGTGTGTGTGTGAGAGAGAGAGCGAGAGAGAATATGTGTATGAGAGAGTGTGTGTGTCTTTATGTATTTGTGAGAGCGTGTGTGTGAGAGAGAGCGAGAGAGAATGTGTGTGTGAGAGTGTGTGTGTATGCGTGTGTGTCTTTATGTGTTTGTGAGAGCGTGTGTGTGTGAGAGAGAGAGCGAGAGAGAATATGTGTATGAGAGAGTGTGTGTGTCTTTATGTATTTGTGAGAGCGTGTGTGTGTGTGAGAGAGAGAGCGAGAGAGAATATGTGTGTTAGAGTGTGTCTTTATGTATTTGCGAGAGCGTGTGTATGTGAGAGAGAGGGAGCGAGAGAGAATATGTGTGTGAGACTGTGTGTGTGTGTCTATGTATTTGTGAGAGCGTGTGTGTGAGAGAGAGAGCGAGAGAGAATGTGTGTGAGAGTGTGTGTGCATGCGTGTGTCTTTATGTATTTGTGAAAGCGTGTGTGTGAGAAAGAGAGAGCGAGAGAGAGAATATGTGTGTGAGAGTGTGTGTGTGTGTGTGTTTTTATGTATTTGTGAGAGTGTGTGTGAGAGAGATAGAGCAAGAGAGGAAATATGTGTGTGAGTGTGTGTAAATGTGTGTGTGTCTTTATGTATTTGTGAGAGTGTGTGTGTGAGAAAGAGCGACAGAGAGAATATGTATGTTAGACTGTGTGTGTGTGTGTGTGTCTTTATGTATTTGTGAGAGCGTGTGTGTGAGAGATAGAGCGAGATAGAGAATATGTGTGTGAGTTTGTGTGTGTATGTGTGTGTCTTTATGTATTTGTGAGAGCGTGTGTGTGAGAGATAGAGCGAGAGAGAGAATATGTGTGTGAGTTTGTGTGTGTATGTGTGTGTCTTTATGTATTTGTGAGAGCGTGTGTGTTAGAGAGAGAGCGAGAGAGAGAATATGTGTGTGAGAGTGTGTGTGTGTGTGTCTTTATGTATTTGTGAGAGCATGTGTGTGTGTGAGAGAGAGCGCGAGAGAGAGTATATATGTGGGAGAGTGTTTGTGTCTCTTTATGTATTTGTGAGAGCCTGTGTGTGAGAGAGAGCGAGAGAGACAATATGTGTGTGAGAGTGTGTGTGTCTTTATGTATTTGTGAGAGCCTGTGTGTGAGAGCGCGCGAGAGAGAGAATGTGTGTGTGAGAGTGTGTGTGTGAGAGAGAAAGCGAGAGAGAGAGAATGTGTGTGAGTGCGTGTGTCTTTATGTATTTGTGAGAGCGCGAGAGAGAGAATATGTGTGTGAGAGAGAGAGAGAGCGAGAGAGAGAGAGAATGTGTGTGAGAGAGCGAGAGAGAGAATATGTGTGTGAGAGTGTGTGTCTTCATGTATTTGTGAGAGCGTGTGTGAGAGCGCGAGAGAGATAATGTGTGTGAGAGTGTGTGTGTCTTTATGTATTCGTGAGAGTGTGTGTGTGTGTGTGTGAGATAGCGAGAGAGAGAATATGTGTGTGAGAGTGTGGGTGTCTTTATGTATTTGTGAGAGCATGTGTGTGTGAGAGAGAGAGCGAGAGAGAGAATATGTGTGTGAGAGAGTGTGTCTTCATGTATTTGTGAGAGCGTGTGTGAGAGCGCGAGAGAGATAATGTGTGTGAGAGTGTGTGTGTCTTTATGTATTCGTGAGAGTGTGTGTGTGTGAGATAGCGAGAGAGAGAATATGTGTGTGAGAGTGTGTGTGTCTTTATGTATTTGTGAGAGCGTGTGTGTGAGAGAGAGAGCGAGAGAGAGAATATGTGTGTGAGAGAGTGTGTCTTCATGTATTTGTGAAAGCGTATATGTGAGAGCTTGAGAGAGATAATGTGTGTGAGAGTGTGTGACTTTATGTATTCGTGAGAGTGTGTGTGTATGTGTGAGATAGCGAGAGAGAGAATATGTGTGTGAGAGTGTGTGTATTCATGTATTTGTGAGAGCGTGTTTGTAAGAGCGCAAGAGAGATAATATGTGTGAGAGTGTGTGTGTCTTTATGTATTTGTGAGAACGTGTGTGTGAGAGCGTGAGAGAGATAATGTGTGTGAGAGTGTGTGTCTTTATGTATTTGTGAGAGAGTGTGTGTGAGCACGAGAGAGAGAATATGTGTGAGAGTGTGTGTGTCTTTATGTATTTGTGAGAGAGTGTGTGTGAGCACGAGAGAGAGAATATGTGTGTGAGAGCGAGAGAGAGAGAGAATGTGTGTGAGAGCGTGTGTGGGAGAGAGAGAGTGAGAGAGAGAATATGTGTGTGAGAGCGTGTGTCTTCATGTATTTGTGAGAGCGTGTGTGAGAGCGCGAGAGAGATAATGTGTGTGAGGTGTGTGTCTATGTATTTGTGAGAGCGTGTGTGTTAGAGCGCGAGAGAGATAATGTGTGTGAGTGTGTGTCTTTATGTATTTGTGAGAGTGTGTGTGTGAGAGAGCGAGAGAGAGAGAATATGTGTGTGAGAGTGTGTGTCTTTATGTATTTGTGAGAGCGTGTGTGTGTGAGAGCGAGAGAGAGAATATGTGTGTGAGAGTGTGTGTCTTTATGTATTTGTGAGAGCGTGTGTGTGTGTGTGAGAGCGAGAGAGACAATGTGTGTAAGAGTGTGTGTCTTCATGTATTTGTGAGAGCGTGTGTGTGAGAGCGCAAGAGAGATAATGTGTGTGAGAGTTTGTGTCTTTATGTATTTGTGAGAGCGTGTGTGCGAGAGAGAGCATGAGAGACAATATGTGTGTGAGAGTGTGTGTCTTTATGTATTTGTGAGAGCGAGTGTGCGTGAGAGCGAGAGAGAGAATATGTGTGTGAGAGCGTGTGTGAGAGCGCGAGAGAGAGAATATGTGTGTCTGTCTATGTATAAGTGCATATGTATGTATGTGTATATTTGTAAGCGCAGTGTTTATTCATAATTTAAAAGTTAGTGCTTAGCTCATCTTTAGCTTAGCGCTCACATGATTACCTACATTAAAAGTCTTTTATGCAAGGAATTTAGAACACCCTGGCTATCTTGCGTCCAGATTTTAGTGTACCCTAGACTTTTGCTAGAGCACTAATATATATCTATCACCTTGTAATATGAGTGCAAAAATAAAAGCGCTATTTATTAAACTTGCTTGTTTTAGCGTACAATAGCTAACATATTTTTTATTAACGCTCCTATGAGTTACTGATAAAATAACATGTGTTTTTGGTTTTTTGCTACATTTCCCCTCCCACCATTTGTCAAGGGATTGGTGTCCAATCAGAATACCATCCCATTGAAGTCATTGTGCATGTCCCTGCATACTCATTAAAAGCCTGAGGCACCTCTTGGTTGTGCACAAGCATGCTTAGTTAAGTACTTCACTAATAAATGAACATTTGTTTGCTGTTCCCTAGCAACTGTAATAAATTCAGTTTGCAGCAAAGCTGGAGAGGACAGGTCAAGGAAGCAGGTAAGAAAGTATATTTCTCTGGTTTTGCCAATGCTAATGCAGTGATTAATTGTTATAGTCTGTATAATGGCTTTGTTACTGTAGGTATCAATCTAGCTATGAAGCAACTGGTGTAACAGATTTTCACAGCGCTCAGTAATGTCATATAAAATGCATTCGGTTGTAAAGATTTTTTTAATCTAGTTGAAAGCAGAGGCTTTTTTAAAATGTAAAACAAGTATTTAAACAAATTAATGTATTAAAATGCATGCTGTGTAACTGATTGATTAAAGGGACACTCAAGCCAAAATAAAACTTTCATGATTCAGATAGAGCAGCAATTTTAAACAACTTTCCAATGTACTTGAACCAGGGCCCGTGCTTGCATACAGGCAAGCTGGGCAACTGCCTTAGGGCGCTCCAGCAGTGGGGCGCAAACTTGGAGCAGCAAGTGACCATGCTGCAGTAGCAGCATAATTGCATTTTTTTTCTTTTTCATTTAACTGCTGTGCATATTTTATTTATGGGCAATTAACCCTTTCGTGACAGGGTTAAAGTGCCTACATCGGAACAACTGTTTCGATGTAGACAAATTGAAACTACGCGATCGTGCATACGATCGCGAGATTTCAATTATTGGATCGCATCTGGGGGACGTCGCTACAATCCTAGGAACGCCCTCCAGACCGCAATTAAATCCTTGAAGCAGAGAAGGCTTCAGGACAGCCGTTAGCTATGACGTTCTATTCCGTCATAACGGCTTTAAAGCCCAGTCTAATTATGACAAAATAGAATGTCATAACGGCTTTAAAAGGTTAATGTACCTTCCGTACGCCCCTCCCCCCACACACACACATGCTGGCTCTCTCATTACTTCGACTATGCTGCTACACAGTATCCATCACACTCCTGAGTTCAGCCCCAGTCACATTCCTCATAATCACACTGCATAAGGAAGAGACCGGAGAGGAAGGGGGATGAGGGTGAGGAACTAGCAGCCAGCAGTAACACGGAGCAGCAGAAGCTTTCAACAGGTAGGCTGGTAGCAAAATGATCTTGCTGAACTGTTAATGATCAATCATGTGTGGATTGTTCAGCAGAGGGGGAGCAAAAGTAACTGACATTAACTCTATGACTGCCAGGCAGGACTACAGATCATTCTGTTGCTATACTGTTGTTCAGTGATTGGCTGCACAAGTGACAAGGTAGAATAAGGTAACAGACTACCTACCTTTAAGTTTTAAATAATTTGACAATCATGTTCATATTTTATGAAATGTCAGTTCTGTTAGCTCTTTAAATAGTTCATAACCACATGCTTGTTAAAAATGCAGAGAGGAATGTGTTGCATGTTGTATTGCATTTGAAAAACTCATTATTAAAACTTAAAAGTTGTTTTTTAAGGCAAATCAGCCATATCTGACTCCTGGAAAGTGTTTCTTGCTCCTCATTATGACTATTGGCTATTACATTTTAAATGCATTTGTTAGCCCCCTGCTTAAGGCATTAATGGGCAGGAGAAATGCTGGTGTCAAACTGATATATGGACACCAACAGATATTCAGATTCCTTATTGTACTCTCCTGTCTGACCCCTACTAAGTCACTGGAGGGGCAAACATGAAAGGGAAAAGGCAGAGATCAAATTAGTTTTTTTCTAACACCCCATGCCCACCAAATAAACGCCTGACTCTCCTGTCTGACTCTGCTTTGATCCTATATTTTCCCCACTCCCAAATAATATTTCAGTAACAACTACAGAGTCAAAACATTCTGTATATGACATGAAAGTCACTAGGCTGCTAGATTGGTACTAAGATTTAATCCAAGGGGTTACACGAGATGTTTATAAAAACATCATTCCTTTAGTTAGTTTGGTATTTCATCATCAGCCTCAATTAAACATTAGTTTTCAGCATAAAATAGTAAACAATGCCCTATATGCCAGATAATTTCATAAAAAGGTTTTATTAAAAGAATGTTTAAAAGTGGAGAGATATGTGTATCGCTGAAAAATTCCTGAAGTATTTGGGCTAAAAACATTTTTACAAAACACATGTATAATAATATGCTAAAGTATTTTTGCACACATATATATATTTTAATTTTGTGTTTGTGTGTACTTAATTTATGTGTGTGTATATATGTACAGTATGTGTGTGTATATATGTATATGTACAGTATGTGTGTGTGTATATATGTATATGTACAGTATGTGTGTGTAAATATGTAAGTTTATGTACACACTGTATGTATGCGTGTATGTATATGTACAGTATGTGTGTATAAATGTATGTGTTCATATGTATGTCTGTACGTGTATATATACAGTCTGTATGTGTGTATATATCTGTATGTATATGTACAGTATGTGAGTATAAATGTATGTGTTCATATGTATGTCTGTATGTATATATATATATACACAGTCTGTATGTGTATATATGTGTATGTATATATGTACAGTATGTGAGTATAAATGTATGTGTTCATATGTATGTCTGTATGTATACATATATACAGTCTGTATGTTTATATATGTGTATGTATATATATATATATATATATATATATATATACACAGTCTGTATGCGTATGTATATATGTACAGTATGTGAGTATAAATGTATGTGTTCATATGTATGTCTGTATGTGTATATATGCAGTCTGTATGTGTATATATGTGTATGTATATATGTACAGTATGTGAGTATAAATGTATGTGTTCATATGTATGTCTGTATGTGTATATATACAGTCTGTATGTGTGTATATAGGTGTATGTATATATGTACAGTATGTGTATGTATTTATGTACATGTACAGTATTTGTATGCAGGGGTGAAACTACCATTGGTGCAGCAGGTGGAGGGGCACCAGGGCCCAAGTGTTGGAAAGGGCCCATAGCAACCAGTCTATATATAGGCAAATGCAGAACGTGTACAATTCTAATGCAGGGGAGCCTTTTAATAGTACAGGTTGCAGGTATTTCTCTTGCAAGGTGTATCCAGTCCACGGCTTCATCCTTTACTTGTGGGATATTCTCATTCCCTACAGGAAGAGGCAAAGAGAGCACACAGCAGAACTGTCCATATAGCTCCTCCTCTAGCTCCGCCCCACAGTCATTCTCTTTGCCAGCTCTGACAGCAGGGCCACTCTGCGGGACGGTAAAGTGAATGTGGTGTTAGATTTGTAGTTTTATATCTTCTATCAAGAGTTTGTTATTTTTAAATAGTACCGGTTTGTACTATTTACTCTATAGCAGAAATGTGATGAAGAATTCTGCTGTGAGGAAAATGATTTTAGCATGTTGTAACTAAAATCCATTGCTGTTCCCACACAGGACTGAGGAGTACCAGAAAACTTCAGTTGGGGGGAACAGTTTGCAGGCTTAACTGCTATAAGGTCTGTTCAGTCATCTTTTTCTAGACAAGACTCAGTAATGCTAGAAGACTGACAAGAATCCCCATGTGGGGAAGGTAAGCCATGTTCTGAGACTCAGTATAGAAGGAAGGCTTATTTAACAGGGCTCAATGGGCTGGTGGACACTGTTACAGGGCAATCGATTATTTATTAGGAAAAAATACTCATTATTGATGTTTTTATGCACTTTGGTGTGTTATATGGGGTTATCTTCCACATGGCAGATGTTTAGACACCTATTTGGGATTTTGAAGGCCCCACAACTCCGTAGTGGAGGGGGAGGGGGCCTAAATTTTGCGCCTCAGTTGCGCAGTTAATATTGCAGACAGTTCATGCAGCTTCACGTGGAGGGTCCAAGACTGCTTGAGGACTTCAAGGAAGCTTGTTTTCCACAAAACTAATCCCCAGGGGCAGGTAGGGCCACATCAGTAAGCTGTGGCAAGGTGCTGTAGTTTATTAACTGGTTGTCAGCTTTAGGTTGCTCCGGTTTGGGCATTAAGGGGTTAATTGGGCTGAAAATTGTTGTGCAATCATTTCAAAGCCTTAGGCTCATGCGGTAAAAATTTTTCACGGTTTGGTAAAATTGTGTGCGCTTTTTATTTCTTAAAAGGCACAGTACCGTTTTTTTCAAATTGTAAATTTTATTTCAATAAAGTGTTTCCAAGCCTGCTTGTGAATAATACTAGTCTGTTAAACATGTCTGACACTAAAGAGAGACCTTACTCTATGTGTTTAGAAGCCATGGTGGAACCCCCTCTACAATTGTGTTCCAAGTGCACTAATGTGTCTATACACTTTAAAGATCATATTGTGTCACTTAAAAATGTAGCCCTAGATGATTCTTTGATGGAAGGTAACGAGGATAGCCGCCTTCCTCTCCCCATGTGTCGCCACCAGTTATGCCCGCGAAAGCGATGCCTAGTACCTCTAGTGCATTGGCCCCTATTACATTACAGCAATTAGCGACAGTCATGGATAATTCCCTTGCGACATTTCTATCCAAACTGCCAGTTTTTCCTACAAAGCATGATAGCTCTGTTTTAAGAACAGATTATGAGCAGTCAGAAGCTTTGGGAGGTTTATCTGATGTACCTTCACAACACTCTGAAGTGGCGGTGAGGGATTTGATGTCTGAAGGAGAAATTTCTGACTCAGGAAAGGTTTCTCAGCGGGCAGAATCAGATTCATTAGCGTTTAAATTTAAACTGGAACACCTCCGCGTTTTGCTTAGGGAGGTATTAGCCACTCTGGATGATTGTGATCCTATGGTGGTCCCAGAGAAATTGTGTAAAATGGACAAGTACCTAGAGGTCCCTGTATACACTGATGCTTTTCCAATCCCTAAAAGGGTTGCAGATATTGTTACTAGGGAGTGGGATAGACCAGGTGTCCCTTTTGTTTCCCCCCCCCTATTTTTAAGGAAATGGTCCCCATAAATGACCCCAGGCGGGACTTATGGCAGACGGTCCCTAAGGTTGCTAAGCGCACAACCATACCAATTGAAGACAGTTGTACTTTTAAAGATACTATGGATAAAAAATTAGAAGGTTTACTTAAGAAAATTTTTGTTCAACAAGGTTTCTTTCTACAACCTATTGCCTGCATTATTCCTGTAACTACTGCAGCGGCTTTTTGGTTTGAGGCGCTGGAGGAGTCGCTCCAGACGGAGACCTCATACGACGAAATTATGGATAGAATTAAGGCTCTAAAGCTGGCTAATTCTTTTATCACGGATGCCGCCTTGCAATTAGCTAAGTTAGCGGCAAAAAAATTCAGGTTTCGCTATTATGGCGCGCAGAGAGCTTTGGCTCAAGTCATGGTCGGCCAATGTGTCGTTAAAATCAAAATTGTTAAATATCCCTTTCAAGGGGAAGACCTTTTTCGGGCCAGAATTGAAAGAGATTATTTCAGAAATCACCGGGGGAAAGGGCCATGCTCTTCCTCAGGACAAACCCTTTAAGGCTAGAAACAAAGCTAATTTTCGTTCCTTTCGTAACTTCAGGAGCGGTCCCGCTTCAGCCTCTACAGCTGCAAAGCAAGAGGGTAACGCTTCACAGCCCAAGGCAACCTGGATGCCTTACCAGGGCTGGAACAAGGGTAAACAGGCCAAAAAGCCTGCAGCTGCTACCAAGACAGCATGAAGGGGTAGCCCCCGATCTGGGACCGGATCTGGTAGGGGGCAGACTCTCTCTCTTCACTCAGGCTTGGGCAAGAGATGTTCACGATCCCTGGGCAGTAGAGATTGTTACCCAGGGATATCTTCTAGAATTCAAGGACTCCCCTCCAAAGGGAAGGTTTCACATTTCTCGTCTGTCTTCAGACCAGACAAAGAAAGAGGTGTTCTTACACTATGTAGAAGATCTACTCACGATGGGAGTGATATGTTCAGTTCCAGAACAAGGAACGGGCTTTTACTCAAACCTGTTTGTGGTTCCCAAAAAAGAGGGAACTTTCAGACCAATTCTGGATTTAAAAATTCTAAACAAATTTCTCAGAGTCCCATCTTTCAAGATGGAAACCATTTGAACGATCTTACCAATGATCCAGGAAGGTCAATGTATGACTACCGTGGATTTAAAGGATGCGTACCTACATATCCCTGTCCACAAAGATCATCACCAATTTCTCAGGTTCGCTTTTCTGGACAAGCATTACCAATTCGTGGCTCTTCCCTTTGGTTTGGCCACTGCTCCCAGAATTTTCACAAAGGTGCTAGGGTCCCTTCTGGCAGTGCTAAGACCGCGGGGAATAGCAGTAGCACCTTATGTAGAAGACATCCTAATTCAGGCGTCGTCTTTTCCCAGAGCCAAGGCTCACACGGAGATTGTACTGGCCTTTCTAAGGTCTCACGGGTGGAAGGTGAACATCGAAAAAAGTTTGCTGTCCCCGCTCACAAGGGTTCCCTTCCTGGGAACACTAATAGATTCGGTAGAAATGAAAATATTTCTGACGGAGGTCAGAAAGTTAAAACTTTTAGCTACTTGCCGAGTACTTCATTCCACTCCTCAGCCATCTATAGCTCAGTGCATGGAGGCAATAGGATTAATGGTAGCGGCAATGGACATAGTCCCTTTTGCTCGAATACATCTCAGACCACTGCAACTGTGCATGCTCAAACAGCGGAATGGGGATTACGCAGACTTGTCTCCACAGATACAATTGGACCAGAGGACCAGAGACTCTCTTCTCTGGTGGTTGTCTCAGGATCATCTGTCTCAGTGAACATGTTTCCGCAGACCAGAATGGATCATTGTAACGACTGATGCCAGTCCGTTAGGCTGGGGTGCAGTCTCCCTGAAAGCTCAGGGTCTATGGTCTCGGGAAGAGTCTCTTCTCCCGATAAACATTTTGGAACTGAGAGCGATATTCAATGCGCTTCAAGCATGGCCTCAACTAGCTGCGGCCAAATTCATCAGATTTCAGTCGGACAACATCACGACTGTAGCTTACATCAATCATCAGGGGGGAACGAAGAGTTCCTTAGCGATGAAGGAAGTCTCCAAAATAATCAGGTGGGCGGAGGATCACTCCTGCCATCTCTCAGCAATTCACATCCCATGAGTGGACAACTGGGAAGCAGATTTTCTAAGTCGTCAGACTTTTCATCCGGGGGAGTGGGAACTCCACCCAGAGGTTTTTGCTTAGCTGACTCAGCTATGGGGCACTCCAGAATTGGATCTGATGGCGTCCCATCAGAACACCAAACTTCCTCTCTACGGGTCCAGGTCCAGGGACCCCAAGGCGGTATTGATAGATGCTCTAGCAGCGCCTTGGTCCTTCAATCTGGCTTATGTCTTTCCACCGTTTCCTCTTCTCCCTTGTCTGGTTGCCAGAATCAAGCAGGAGAAGGCTTCGGTGATTCTGATAGCACCTGTATGGCCACGCAGGACTTGGTATGCAGACCTAGTGGACATGTCATCTGTTCCACCATGGACACTGCCATTGAGGCAGGACCTTCTAATACAGGGTCCGTTCAAGCATCCAAATCTAGTTTCTCTGCGTCTGACTGCTTGGAGATTGAACGCTTAATTCTATCAAAGCGTGGTTTCTCTGAGTCAGTTATTGATACAGTACTCTGATTCAGGCTAGAAAGCCTGTCACTAGGAAAATCTACCATAAGATATGGCGAAAATATATTTGTTGGTGTGAATCCAAGGGTTACTCATGGAGTAAGATTAGGATTCCCAGAATATTGTCTTTTCTCCAAGAAGGATTGGAGAAAGGATTGTCAGCTAGTTCCTTAAAGGGACAGATATCTGCTCTATTCTCTTACACAAGCGTCTGGCAGAGGTACCAGACGTTCAAGCGTTTGCTCAGGCTCTAGTCAGAATCAAGCCTGTTTATAAACCTGTGGCTCCGCCATGGAGTCTCAATCTAGTTATTTCAGATCTTCAAGGGGTTCCGTTTGAACCTTTACATTCCATAGATATTAAGTTATTATCTTGGAAAGTTTTGTTTTTGGTAGCTATATCTTCTGCTTGAAGAGTTTCAGAATTGTCTGCTTTACAGTGTGATTCACCTTACCTGGTGTTTCACGCAGATAAGGTTGTTTTGCGTACCAAACCTGGTTTTCTTCCTAAGGTTGTTTCTAACAAGAATATTAACCAGGAAATAATAGTTTCTTCTCTGTGTCGGAACCCATCTTCTAAGAAGGAACGCCTGCTACACAATCTTGATGTGGTTCGTGCTTTAAAATTCTATTTACAAGCAACTAAAGACTTCAGACAAACATCATCCTTGTTTGTCATTTATTCTGGTAAGAGGAGAGGTCAGAAAGTGACTGCTACCTCTCTTTCCTTTTGGCTGAAAAGCATCATCAGGTTGGCTTACGAGACTGCTGGCCAGCAGCCTCCTGAACGAATTACTGCTCATTCTACCAGAGCTGTGGCTTCCACATGGGCTTTCAAGAATGAGGCTTCTGTTGAACAGATTTGTAAGGCAGCGACTTGGTCTTCACTGCATACTTTTGCCAAATTTTACAAATTCGATACTTTTACTTCTTCGGAGGCTATTTTTGGGAGAAAGGTTTTGCAAGCAGTGGTGCCTTCCGTTTAAGGTACCTGTCTTGTTCCCTCCCTTCATCCGTGTCCTAAAGCTTTGGTATCTCACAAGTAAAGGATGAATCCGTGGACTGGATACACCTTGCAAGAGAAAACAGAATTTATGCTTACCTGATAAATTACTTTCTCTTGCGGTGTATCCAGTCCACGGCCTGCCCTTGCAATTAGTCAGGTAACTATTTTTTTTGTTTAAACTACAGTCACCACTGCACCCTATGGTTTCTCCTTTTTCTCCTAACCTTCGGTCGAATGACTGGGGGGCGGAGCTATATGGACAGCTCTGCTGTGTGCTCTCTTTGCCACTTCCTGTAGGGAATGAGAATATCCCACAAGTAAAGGATGAAGCCGTGGACTGGATACACCGCAAGAGAAAGTAATTTATCAGGTAAGCATAAATTATGTTTTCTATCCTCAAAATCATTATATGGAGCAGCATGTATATTAGTATTATTTCTTACTACTGAGTAACCTTTGGGGGGGGGGGGGGGGGGGGCAAACAAATTGCATCTGGGCCCTTTTTTGTGTAGGTCTGCTACTGTTGGTATGTGTGTACATATGTATGTACAGGGTTATTATAGTTATAATAAATCAGGTTAACACACAAGAATTTGATGTGATAACAGAAATTCTGTATTATATATAAAATAATTATCTATAGCTTCTTAAAGGGATAGGAAAGTCAGAATTAAACTTGGATGATTCAGGTACAGCATGTCATTTTAAGATACTTTTTTTTTTTTTTGCTTTATAGTCACTTTTTTTTTTTTTTTTTAATTCTTTTTTTATTGAAGTTTAAAGGAAAAGGCATACAAATTTAAAAAAAAACAAAGGACGTAAGAAATGACAATACAATATTGAATGATAGTATACAATATATATTACATGCCTTACACTTTTTAAGCCTTACAAGCTATGTGAGAGGCCACTGTCGACCCTCAACAGAAGTCTAATAATACAGAGAAAAAAAAAAAAAAGGCTTCCTGAAATACAGGAGATCACTCATGGATCTCGATATAAACAAAAAAAACCCCTCAGTTTTATAATGGAATGTGTGTTGATAACTTCAACCAGGAATAATCAATAACAATATAAACAGAAAACCAACCTGAAATAACAGTAGTCTAGGCGTACATAAAAAGTAGGAGATGGTATCAGAAGTTGTGAGATCACACTATATGTATTGTGGGTATGGAAGAGTGGAAGTATTCTTTAAAGGGACACTGTAACCAAAAATTTTCTTTTGTAATTCAGATTGAGCATGAAATTTTAAGCAACTTTCTAATTTACTCCTATTTTCAATTTTTCTTCGTTCTCTTGCTATCATTATTTGAAAAAGAAGGCATCTAAGCTTTTTTTTGGTTTCAGTACTCTGGACAGCAATTTTTTATTGGTGGATGAATTTATCCACCAATCAGCAAGGACAACCCAGGTTGTTCACCAAAAATGGGCCGGCATCTAAACTTACATTCTTGCATTTCAAATAAAGATACCAAGAGAATGAAGAAAATTTGATTATAGGAGTAAATTAGAAAGTTGCTTAAAATTTCATGCTCAATCTGAATCACGAAAGAAAAATTTTGGTTACAGTGTCCCTTTAAGCCTAGGTGTCTGGTAATTAAACCGTATGGAAAAAAAAAAAAGACTACAGGGGAAACATGAATGTGCAGCGGAGTGCCGAGGGGTAAGAGAGGAAGGGGAGGAAAAAAAAAAAAGAAAGGGGGAAAAAGACAGACAGAAGAGGATACTAAAACCTATATATTCAACCGGACCTCTATATACACTGAGTTCTGGACCTATTTAATGTGTCTCCAAATTTCCCAAGTCTGAACATGTAAGGTCATCTTGTTATTGATGGTAAAGATAGGGCTCTCCATAACCTCCAAGTAATCCATGATTTTAGCTATATCATTCCAGGAGGGAGGCCTAGCTTGTTTCCATAGCCAAGCAATCGAGAGCTTAATGGCCATCATTAGGTAGATAGTAAACAACCCTCTAGGATTGAGGGGGGTCTCAATTGACAAATGAAAAAGTATGGTTTGTGGCTTGGTCCATATAGTGGAATCGAGGACAGGACACTTGCGGGAGAGCATTGTCCAGAGAGGCTGCAGTATGGGGCATCCTCACCATACATGTAACGGTGAGCCTACTTCCCCACATTCCCTCCAGCATAGCGGAGAATTTAGGGGAGATATTTTGAAAAGCCGTAGAGGAGTGAGATGCCACTGGGTGTAAATTTTGAGGTGTAGCTCTAATAAGGTGATACAGTGAATAGCCTGCTTCGTGAGAAACGTGGCCCTGGTCCACTCCTCCTGTGAGGCGTGGAAGCACAGATCCCTCTCCCACGACACAATGTAAGACGATTTATAAAAAATCGGGGGGTTAAGCAAATCTTGATAGGAAATGGATAGTGATCTGGGAATCCTCCGAGCTGTAGCCCAACGCCGCTCCCAATTAGTGAGAGCCCGTAGAGGAAATGTTGTAAACCCCCATGAATGGAGAAGGCTTCTAAGCCTCCAGAACTCAAATTGAAGTAGCTGAGTAGGATGGTATGTGGAGGTAAAGGAAGCCGGTGACATTAGTTGTCCCCCTGGGAAAAGATCTTGAATAGTGGAAATGCCATGCGATTGCCATAGTGAAGGATGTGAGTCCTTAAGACCCCGAAGAAGGCCCGACAGCGTATGGACCGGCAAGGGATGCGGAGCAATCTGTGGTAGGGATCGGATTTTATCCCAGAAACGTAACGCCGACAGGATTATAAAATTCTGGATACGAAAAGAAGTTCGGGTATGCTTGGGAATCCAAAGCAAATCTGAAAGAGTGAGCGAGTCAGGGAGAGTCGCCTGCTCTATTTACCACCATTTGCACTCTGAAGCATCCACATTCCATGGGAGAATATGGGCTAACCTTGAAGCTTCGTGATAACACGCTAGGTTAGGGGCGCCCGCGCCCCCACTCAGCACTGGAAGTTGTAGGTTTTTTGTAGCTACTCGTGGTCGGTTAAATTTCCAAATAAATTTATTACAGAGCAACTGGAATTTCCCTATAAGAGATTTGGGTATAGGTATAGGTAAGGTTCTTAACAGATAGGTCAACTTTGGTAAGAGAGTCATTTTAAAAGCTGCAACCCTTCCCAACCATGAGATACAGGGAACATTCCAGCGCTCTACTGAGTTTTGGAAGGAATGTAGAAGAGGGTAAAAGTTGGATTCAACTATAGTAGTGACATTCCAAGATTGGAATACTCCTAGATGTTTAATCCAGTTAAACGAATATTGCCGCTTAAGAGAAGCATACTCGGTTTGAGAAATGTTCATTGTGAAAGCATCTGTCTTATTGACATTTAATTTGTAGTGAGAAACTGTTCCAAAAGGTGTGTAAAAGGTCCATAAGGGCAGGGAGGGAATGAGTAGGATTCCCCATAAATATAGTAAGATCGGCGAACAACGCTGTTTTTTGGGGGATTCCTGCAATTGTCACCCCTTCAATCGCTGGGTTAGATCTAATTGCCGCAGCAAGGGGTTCCATAACTAAGGCAAAAATTAAGGGGGATAGGGGACATCCCTGTCTTGTCCCGTTAGTAATTGGGAAAGAAGGGGACATGAAACCTAGACCTTTTTTTTTTTTTTTTTTAAATCTTTTTATTGGTTTTTAAAGAAACTCTTCATGGATACAAATTCCACAATTTGTAGGTAATTAACACAAAAAAACGAAATTCCTTCGAACTACTACTAAATACAACACCAAGATACAGTCCAGTGAAGTGTATCATACTTCACTGGCTCACAATTCATAATCCCAATATTGCCAAATCATTCAGGCGCCAGGACCCGGGGAGGAGAAAAAAAAAAAAAAAAAGGGGGGGGGGGGGGGAAGAGGAAAGAAAGGGAGGGGGGGAGCAGAGGAAGGGAACATACTATCCTATCCCGACTTGCCATAATCTTAATCAGATATCCAGGCTCTAGGAAGCCCTCCTGCTTGTATTTGCTGGAGAAACCACTGGGACTTCTTAAAGGCTGCCACTATTTGCCTCTGGGTATTTAAGGGGAGAGATATAATCATTAGCTTCCATTTAGTAAAAAATAGTCGTAATTGCTTATTGTTACCACCTTTTATATTATACTGATCCAGTATTAATTGATACTGAGCTTTCCTGCAAAATTCCGAGAGCTTAAGGTCCCCCCTATTCTTCCAGTTGGTAAAAATCACATTCCTCCCCACTAGTATCATTGTATTCAGAAATTTATGGTTGATTCCAGGTTTAGTGTATTGGAATAGGAAGAAGACCTCGAGCTGTGAAAACTCAATCTGGACTCCCATAACCTTATTACACCAATAATTAACTTTCATCCAAAATTGCCTAACTTTGGGGCACGACCATAGACAGTGGATTAAGTCTGCCTTATCTTGTCTGCACTTAGGGCAATCCCCTGAAGTTACACTACCGCTCCATTTGGCTACCCGGGCGGGGGTAAAGTATGCCATATTAAGTAATTTAATATGGGATTCGTGCCAGGTAACTAAAGTTGTTGCTTTCATTGATAACCTGACACTGGTAGTAATCCGCTCTTTTTCCACTAATGGTGTCACCTTACCCCATTTTCCAAGTAATTTATGTATATGGATTTCCCCTTGAAAACCAATTAAAGCTTTATAAACATGCGAAATTCTATTAAATCCATCTGTATAAAGTTGAATTATTTTACCTAGTTCTCCCTTTTCTAGATCCATTCCTGATTCAGTTCTTAAATTCGAGATCCAGTGGCTTGCTTGCAAGTAAGCATAAAAGGATGACCCTGCTATGTTGTATTTACCTTTCAGCTCTTCAAAGGACCTTAATACTAACTTATTTTCCTGGCATAGTTGACCCAGTGAGTGTAAACCCGCTTGCGCCCACTTCGAGAAGACCGACATGTTTAGCCCTGGTGAGAAGCTTGGGTTTCCTATCAGTGGTAGAAACACAGACTTACGAAAGTTAGATTTACATCCTATGCACACTTTCTGCCATGTCTTCACAATATCTTTGATAGTGACATATTGTGCTATATTAGCAGGCAAATCTGTCACTGGGTTGTGTAGAATAGCTTTTAAGTCAAAAGGGGAGATCAGGTGCGACTCCAGGTCATATAATGTAACAAGTCCCTTCTCAGTGATCCAATCTAACGCATACTTACATACAGCTGCGTAGTTGTAAAATTTGATGTTTGGACATGCTAAGCCTCCCAAAAATTTCGGGAGTGTTAGAGTTGCAAAAGCTACTCGTGGCTTTTTCCCTTGCATATAAATTTATTAAACGTCCTCTGTAACAATAGAATATCTTTGTTATATAAGAGCAATGGAAAATTTTGGAGGAAATATAGCAGTTTGGGAAATACAATAGCTTTTATCAGCATAATTCTAGCCGAAATGCTAAGTGGTAAGTTAGTCCAAGTTTGGACTTTTTCTTGTATCCCCTTAATACATTTGGGGAAGTTCAGTCCATACCATTCTCTAGGATTTCTACTTAGATTTATGCCCAAGTATTGGATACATGAGGTTTCTTGAAACGGATGGCTTATTGCCTGGGATGGTTTATGTATCCATAATAATTCTGATTTACCATTATTAATTTTGAAGCCCGAAAAAGATCCAAACAACTTGAGTATAGCTAGGACTTGAGGTATGGACCGGACCGTATCACTTAAAAATAATAGGAGATCGTCTGCAAATAATGATACCACCATATCCTGTGAACCTATTCTAATCCCTTTCAACTCCTGTCTTAAATAAATTGCCAGAGGTTCTAAAGACAGATTAAAGAGTAAAGGGGAGAGCGGGCATCCCTGTCGTGTCCCTCGCCCCAGAGGGAATCTTTCTGATGTTTCGCCATTCACTATGATGGCTGATAGTGGGTTGCTGTAAATTCTCTGTACAAACTGCTGGAATGCCCCAGTAGGCCAAATCCATCCAATGACCTGAAAAGATGCTCCCACCCAATCGAGTCGAATGCCTTTTCGGCATCGACTGTAAGAATTGCCAGGTCAGGTTTGAAATGCGCAGCCTTGTACGTTTTATTTGCAAAATAGTCTAGTATCAATTGTACTCTCCTTATGTTCTTAACTGGATTGCGTCCTATCATAAAACCTGACTGATCTGTGTGTATAATATAGTGGAGACACTTTTTAAGTCGATTGGAAATAATAGTCGTCATCAACTTGTAGTCCTGATTCAGGAGGGAAATAGGTCTGTATGACGCAGGGGAGCTAGGATCTTTTCCCTTCTTTAAAATCAGGACCACATTCGATGCTGTGAACAGTGGAGATTGTGGATTATTCCCACTAAAATAGTCATTAAACAATGCCTGTAGGAGAGGGGAGGATTGGCTCACGTAGGAGTTTATAAAATTCAGCTGGCAGACCATCCGGGCCTGGAGCTTTGCCTCCTTTAAGATTGGTTATGGCGTCTGATATCTCTTTCAAAGTGATTGGTTCGTTCATCATTTGTAGGTCTTGTTTTGAAATCTGTGGTAGCTTAATCTTCTGCCAGAACTTCTCTTGTCCCTCCTGGTCTACTACACTAGGGGAATATAGCCTTTGGTAATAATCTAGAAAGATCTGCCTAATTTCTGAACTCTTGGTATACCTTACATTCTGAGAATCAATAGCTGAAATAAAAAAATTTTGTTGTCTAATTTTTGTAATTTTAGCTAATATCTTTGCTGAAATACCTTGATTCCCCCCAAAAAAGGCCCTCTGCTTCTGATCCTCTTCAACCATCTTTTGTTTAAGAAAGAGATCACGTTCCCCTCTAGCCTTTCTATATTTGTTCCAATTAAATGTCGAGGTATCTTGAATATAGTGTGCATATGCTTTTTTAAGTGTGTTAGCAAGTTGTTCCTCTCTCTGGTCCCTTTTCTTCTTCACCTTAATTAAATATGATTTTATTTCCCCCCTCAAGACCGCCTTTGCAGTTTCCCAGAGGATTTCGGGCTTGTCCAGGTAATCTTTATAATGGTTAAAAAATTTGTTCCATCTTTCTTGTAACCATGACCTGAATTTAATATTCTGATCAAGGTATTGTGGAAAATAAAAACGTGCATTGGTACTCCGTATGGGGGCCCTTTGTTGTATTTCTAATGAGATAATTGCATGGTCTGATACCACGATTTCTTTGATATCTGCTTTCATATCATACTTCATCAGCTGGTTAGAAACTAAAAAAAAGTCTATCCGGGAGAAAGATTTAAATGACCTGGACTCGCACGTATATCTCCTCTGATCTGGGTATTGCAGTCGCCATACATCTTTAAGAGCTAGTTTCTGGCAGAATTTATGTAGGATCCCAACTTCCCTGATCTTTTTATCCGCTGACCTGCTATTAAACCTGTCTAGAATATGAGAAAAGGTCATATTGTAGTCCCCTACCACTATTATATTTTTACCCACAAACTGAAAAAGTTTCAGACCCAATGTATCCCAAAAATCCCTATCGGTTTTATTGGGGCCGTAAAGATTACAAAAAACATAAATTTTTGTTTATTTCAATTTCTAGGATTTGATACCTTCCATCAGGGTCATTATACATGGTTATAATTTGATAGTCTAAATTCTTTTTAAGAAGTATAGCTAATCCCCTTTTCCTCTGACTATATGATGTAAATAGAACCTCTCCTACCCATTTGGATTGTAGTTTAGCTGCCTCTACCGGGGGGAGGTGGGTTTCTTGGATGAAAGCTAGATCTGGTTTAAGGGAGCCCAGAAGCTTTATCATAACTTTACGTTTAATAGGTGAGGAGATCCCTCCTATATTCCAGGACAATATATTAAGTTTATTCATTCTTATTTATTTATCATATCATATATTAAGTTATGGCAGAGAAGGGGGGAGAAGGGAGAAAAAAAAAAAAAAAAAAAAAAAAGAAGGAAAGGGGGGGGGGGGGGGAGAAAGGAAAAGATAAACTGGATCCTAACAGGGATCCTCGGGTCCTGGTCATCAAACTAGTAAGACAATAAAACTTAAACTTAGCACTCGGCTGGTTAAAACAATTGACATATTTCAATATTTGTTTCAGCATATACCTAAAAAAAAAGGGCAAGGTTATCACGGAAATTATACAGACAAATTGAGCAATAGAACACCATAGACCTAAAAAAAAACAGCATTCTCATCATTAAGACTGGCATTGAACCAATTTTTCCATAGTCTCATCTAAGACATCTAATAACATCACAAGGCTCCATTCCTTATCCTTTCGGGAAACCCTTTGCTCATTAATCAGCCTAACACAGAGCATAAACAAAAACATGGCAAAAAGGAGAAAGCCAACAGCGTCCGAAGACCTAATAGCCACGACAATCTTAATATTAAAAAATAACATATTTCCAATCAAAACAGATTACTGTCTTAGATATCTAGTAATCTTACTGTATTCCATTCTTATGACAATAAGCTTTAATTTCCTCCACTTTCAAAAATGTGAGTATGGAGCCATCCTTCTCCAGCACTATTTTGGCTGGATATACTAGTCTAGCCTTCAAATTAGCATTAATCAGTCTGGAGCAGTATGGCGCCATTTCTCTTCGCTTTGATTGAGTTTCCATCGAAAAGTCTTGGAATAATAATAATAATAATAATAATCTCGTTTGGCCTATCTTAAATTCCATTGTTCTTGCGGTATAATCGCAAGATGTGGAACTTGTCTTGGAAATTTAAAAATCTTATTATTACTGGTCTAGGTTTATAGGCGGGATCAGATTTGTCCCGGGCTGGTCCTAATCTGTGTGCTCTTTCTACTGGGATCACTAGATTTTCTATATGGCTGCCTACCATTTGTGGGAGCATAGTGGAGGCAAATTTTAAGAGGTCAGAATACTCGGCCGTTTCAGGGAGCCCAATAACCCTAAGGTTATTACGGCGCGACCTATCTTCCAGATCTTCAATCTTGGCTTGTAATGTGTGTAAGATCTTATCGTGTCCCTCATATTTCTGTTCCTGATTGGAGAGTTTATCCTCCACATCAGAAACTCTCGATTCTAGCTCTAGAAGTCTAGGGGAAATTTGTTTGACTTCTGTTGATAGATTACTAATTTCTTGTTTCAAACCATCAAACTGGGGCATTCTTCCGGCTCGCTGTTCTTGGTCTTTTTGTCCTTCTGTCTGGGTGGCATCGCTGGTGAATTAGATTTAGAGTGAGACATATATTTGTCCATGGGTGAGAAAATTTAGAAGAATCGAGATCCAGTGCACTGTGTCAAAAAAGAAAAGTGAAGCCCAAAGTGTCTTAAGAATGAATCTGTGGTATTGTGAGATATATAAAGAGTGAGTAAAGTGTGCAAATGGTGAGGAAAAGAGTGAACAAAAATAACAAACAACTTAAGAAGAGGGGGAGAGAAATACAAGAAGACCCCCACGAAGTTCCCCAAGTACCGATTAGTGGGTGCTTTTTATCGCGTCACCACCCGAAATCTGGACCTATAATTTCAAGACCTCCTGGCGCCGTTGTACTAGATCCCTAGCAGTTTTATCTGCAGCCTCGATTAATTGCTAAAAAATTTTCTTTTTTTTTTTTTTTTTTTTTAAACAAACAGCACAGAAACAAACAAGAGGAAACAACTCTTAAGGAGTTATGTTATCCTGTGCCCGCCGGGCCGTGATTTCACAATTTCTAATCACTGTTCCTAAGTAACATTCACCCTAGCACTTATTTTCACTTATAAAGCTTATAACCTGTTAACCTATGGCTGAGCCTTCCACCGGAATTAAATGCAGATAACTTTATCTCTCCTCTTCTCCTCAAAAAAAAAAGGGAGAGAATGTACAACCAATAGAAGGGGCTTTGTCAATACCCAATAGCCCCTAGATTCAAAACCTCTAATAGGGTACATACTGACGACAACCAAATACATATATTCCGCATCTGAAAAGCCTATAAAAGGTTAATTTGTATTCGTGGGGGTATAACATATATCATAAAATAGCAATCAGTCCAGATAAAGACAATATCTCATGAAATCTATCTGGTCAGTCCAGCCTCCCAGGGTAGAATGTCTGGGTTCACACCCCAAACCTGACCAGGTATTGACCCCCTAAAAAAAGAAATAGGCTATAAGTCCAGTATGACTTCACTGATAGGGTGGGTATATCAAAATGGGCCAATAGCCCTATTCCTTGGCTGGTTTAGATAATTTGAATAGGGATCATGTCACCCAGTGCTTCACAGCCAAAGATGGAATTCCCAACTCCTGTTTGAGACTTGACCAGCCCTTATCACTCTGTCATATCCCACTAAGTAATGTTATAGGGGAGATCCTCAGGATCCCTATAGAAAGGTGAGGCCCGGCAGTCTAGCTAAAAGGAGACTTCAACTGCAGCCCCCACCTATGCTTCAGAATTTTTGTGCCCTTTTATTATCGTATCCGGGCTTAAGGCGTATGGATAACACACTTATCTTCTGGTTGCCTATCCACAAGAGGGTCCTCTTTTCCTTGTTTTTATATAGGATTGTATAGAGATATTCGCCTACTTAAACAGACTACTTGTCCAGCCTTTTTATACAACTCTTTATCCTCCAGCCTTGAAAGAAAAAGTTAAAAAAAGAAAAACATTTTTTTTTTTTTTTTTTTAAATAGGCAGCCCTGGATAGTTATCAGTCCCGCTACAAATCTGGGTCACTGTCGCTCTGAGGACACTGAAAAGGCAGGCAGAGTTCTTCAAGTTTGCAGAGGTGTATCAAATATGGTAGTTGCACACACTCTTCATAGTATTGGCCTTACCTGAAGCTCCCAGCCACGTCACTGATATAATACTCACTGACCAGTCCTATGTCACCTCGAAGCTGGTAGTTGTAGTGACTCAATGTCCGCCCTTTTTCTCGGCTGCTGTTCCGCTGGGTATCGGCCCTTTTATATACCGGTCAGTGTGGTACCACCAAGGGGGATAGTATCTGCCTTTGTCCGGGAGCGGCACCTACAGCTCCTAGCGACGCTCTTCCGGGGAGTTAGCCCCGGCACCTCTGTTTTCAAAACAGCTCCACCATCTCTTCGTAACTGGTCTGGATTACTGCAGCTCTGTAATCACTGAAGAGGCAGGCAGGTCTCCCGAATTTGCAGAAAGTTATAACAGATGCGGCGATTATGTACACACTTCGTGGTTTAGCGCAACTTATAGCTCCCAGCAAGGGCAGCGAAATCAACGGTGTACTGCTCACTGTTCTTTCTGTGTCGCCTCAGAGGGACTGTAGTGGCTCAGCGCCCGCTCTCTCTCTCAGCTGTCGTTCCGTCAGGTATCGCTCCTTTTATGTGCCGACCAATGCAGCAACCAGTTGGAGTAATAGCTCTCTTTGTCAGGAGACGGTTCCTGCAGCTCCTAGCAACGCTCCTCCGGTGAGTTAGCCCCGGCAATATTGTGTGCCGTCTATTAGCGCCTCTATTGCTTCTGACGCGGCTTCACCTGACGCTTGCTTGTTCCGGTCTTAGATCATTGCCGGCTTTCTTTAGAATAACTGTGGAGGGATAAGTCCTTAATCGAGTCCAATGCTGTGCCCTTGCCGATAGGGCCTCTAGGCAAAATTTGGCTTCTCAAGGGCAGTAGTTATATTCCGAATCCGAGGGTTTTCGGATTAAGGAATCGAAATGCCTGGGGTCGATGTAACGCTGCTCTTTTCCCTTAGAGCATGTAGCTAGCGTGTTCTCTGCTAGCTCCTCCCCAACCGGAAGCCGAAACCTAGACCTTTAACTGACGCTGATGGGGAAGCATACAGCGCTTTGATAGACGCGAGGTAATGGGAGGGGAATCTAAATTTTTTGAGGACTTCAAATAAGTAAAGCCAGTTGACCCTGTCAAATGCTTTCTCAGCATCGAGGGCCAACGTGACACAGGGTATATGTTCTCGTTTGGCTTCGAAAAAGATGTTCAGGATGCGCCTGGTATTATCTGGGCCTTCCCTACCTGGTGTAAATCCCACCTGGTCCCAATCTATTAAGGATGGAAGAATATGGTTTAATCTAGTGGCTAAGATTTTGGCAAACAGCTTTACATCTAAATTGATTAGGGATATAGGCCTAAAATTGGCACAGGTGGTAGGGTCTTTTCCAGGTTTTGATATCGTTACTATGGTGGCTCCTAGGAACTCGGGAGGAAAGCTCCCCAATTGTCTGGCAAGGGAAAACACTCTGGTAAGTAGGGGGATGATTGAGGGGCCAAAACTCTTGTAAAAGATGGCAGTATAGCCATCTGGGCCTGGGGCTTTATGGGATTTTAAAGATTTGATTGCTTGGGTAAGTTCTAAAGAAGTTATAGGCGCGTCCAGAAAACCTCTCTGGTCATCATTCAAGGTGGGAAGGGAGAGTGGATCTAAAAACTCGTTAACTACTGAAGAGGTAGGGGCAGGGGAATTTTGGGAACTCCCGAGATTATATAGGCCTTTGTAATAATTAGCAAACGCTTTACCTATGTCAGTTGGAAGTCGAATCACTCCATCAGCTGTTTTAAGATAGGGTATACGGGCGTCTGCTGCTCGCTGCCTTAGTTTATTGGCTAAAAGACGGTCAGCCTTATTTCCCTTAGAATTTTGGTTTTCTGTATATGCCACTGGAGCCTGACATTTTCTAAGTTAGCAATCTTAGATTTAATAGAGTCGATTTGGGCTAAGATAGTGGGGTCAAGAGTGGATTTATGGTGGGAGACAAGATCATGAAGTTGAATGTGCAATTGAGCGAGAGTCTCTCCTCGGCTTTTCTTATGTTGAGATTGAAGTTTAAAAAATATGCCTCGGATGTAGGCCTTAAGTGAGGCCCAAAGGCAATAGTCAGTAACCATATTATTGTCATTGATCGCAAGGAAGCTCTGGATCTCCCTTCGTATCGTATTGACATTGCTTATATCAGCAAAGAGAAATTCCGGTAGTTTCCAAGGGGGTCTAGAAACGAATACCGTGGGGAAGTCCATTGTAATGTGTACTGGAGAGTGGTCCGACCATACACAACATGGCATATGCACTGACTGAATAAAATCAAGCAGACGCGACTCACAAAACATAAAATCGATCCGTGAGTAGGAATTATGGACCATAGAATAGTACGAGTAGTCCCTCGTGTTTGGATGTAAAGAGCGCCAGATGTCAAATAGGCCATATTGTGCAATTAGGGTGTAAAACTGCTTGGAAACTAAGGTCAAAGAAGGATCCCCTGCTCTATGTTTTGAGGAGCGTCTGTCTAAGAGAGTATCAGACACCATATTGAAGTCTCCGGCTAGGAGTAAAGTACCTAGTTTGTGCTCGTTCAAGAAACGAAGAAACTTTCTGAGGGACCCGACCTGGCCCGTGTTTGGGCCGTAATAAGAAGCAAGAGTGTAAGGGACTCCCTCAAGTTTACAGTTCAAAACAAGAAAGCGAACTTGTGGGTCAGTGTGGATATCTAATTTCTCGTATAGTAAGTTTTTATGGATTAAAATAGCAACCCCCCGGGATTTACCAGAAAAGGACGCCATCTCAACCACCGGGTATAGCTTGAATTTGAAGGGGAAAGGAGAGCCATGTATCCAGTGGGTCTCTTGGTGGAATGCAATTTGAGTTTTGGCATGTGTGAGATGTCTTAGAAGTCTGCTACGCTTATTGGGTGAATTGAGGCCCCTAACGTTGTGTGATGTACAAGTCAAAGTCATGTTGTTGATATATATGTGGACGTAAGAGGGGGGTGCTGGAGGTTAAGAATAACAGAGAGACATTCATACAATGTAAAAGGAAAAAAGAAGAGAAGGAGGGAAGGATGAGCTTAGGGTATGAGCGTGTGTCACTAAAGAGGTTCAAGTCTAACGGTTCTGAGTCAGTTTATGCAGATAGCAGAACAAAGTTGTAGAGTAAGAGTGTACCTGAGACTAGACTAAAGCTCGGATAGGCAGGACTGTATGGTTGTTACCTAATCACTGTTACAGATACGTAGGAGGCAACTAGTGTAAGGCTTTAAATGCTCGTGAAGTAGGTCAGCCTATGGGAGCATATGTGTAGAGTAAAAGCATTGTTTATTCGGCATGTAGGTCAAGCATAATCTAGTGTTGTAAATGCAGTGGGTTGATCTAATGTTTATAGAGAATGTTGCAAGTACAACACAATAAAAGGAATCTAAGAAAGATGACACAAATAAACATTGTGGGCATTTCAACATGTAACTTGGTAAACAGTTCCTAGTTGTATATTTTTGAGGCTACCATGCCCTAACTAGTATAATGAGCCCTTTGCAGGGGTGGTAATAACATATTCAACATTTTAAATAAAACAGTAAACAGTTAGAAACATAATATCCTAAACACTGTTACAGGTCCGTAGGGAGCAACTAGCGTAAAGTTTCAGCTGTTCGTGAGGTAGGTCAATCTATGGGAACATATGTGTAGGGTGAGAGCATTGTGTAATCAGCATGTAGATCAAGCGTAATCTAGTGTTGTAAGTACAGTGAGGTGATCTAATGTTTATAAAGAGTGTTGCGAGTACATCACAATAAAAGGAATCTAAGGAAGATGACACAAATAAACATTGCAGGCTTGTCAGCATGTAACTTGGTAAACAGTTCCCAGTTGTATATTCCCAAGACAACCATGCCCTAACTAGTATAATGAGCCCTTTGCAGGGGTGGTAATAACATTTTCAACATTTTCAAAAGGAAAAAACAAAAAAAACAATAAACAATTAGGATCATAATATAACTAAACGTATACTTATCAGTCCATCTGTGGAATGTCTCTTGTCAGATAGACTAGACTAAAGCTCGGATAGACAGGACTGTATGGTTGTTACCTAATCACTGTTACAGATACGTAGGAGGCAACTAGTGTAAGGCTTTAGATGCTCGTGAAGTAGGTCAGCCTATGGGAGCATATGTGTAGAGTAAAAGCATTGTTTATTCAGGATGTAGGTCAAGCATAATCTAGTGTTGTAAGTGCAATGGGTTGATCTAATGTTTATAGAGAATGTTGCAAATACCACACAATAAAAGGAATCTAAGAAAGATGACACAAATAAACATTGTGGGCATTTCAGCATGTAACTTGGGAAGCAGTTTCTAGTTGTATATGTTTGAGGCTACCATGTCCTAACTAGTATAATGAGCCCTTTGCAGGGGTGGTAATAACATATTTAACATTTTAAATAAAACAGTAAACAATTAGAAACATAATATCCTAAACACTGTTAAAGGTACGTAGGGGGCAACTAGCGTAAGGCTTCAGCTGTTCGTGAGGTAGGTTAATCTATGGGAACATATGTGTAGAGTGAGAGCATTGTGTAATCAGCATGTAGATCAAGCGTAATCTAGTGTTGTAAGTACAGTGAGGTGATCTAATGTTTATAAAGAATGTTGCGAGTACAACATAATAAAAGGAATCTAAGGAAGATGACACAAATAAACATTGAAGGCTTGTCAGCATGTAACTTGGTAAACAGTTCCTAGTTGTATATTCCCAAGACAACCATGCCCTAACTAGTATAATGAGCCCTTTGCAGGGGTGGTAATAACATTTTCAACATTTCAAAAGGAAAAAAAACAAAAAACAATAAACAATCAGAAACATAATATAACTAAACGTATACTTATCAGTCCATCTGTGGAATGTCTCTTGTTAGATAGCCAGTAAAGTCCAAACAAGAATGTTCTCCAAATGAACAAACCATTAAGTCAGTATTCAAAACCGACAGCAAGTAGAGCGGCTAGGAGAAGGTTCAGCCGGGTTCAAGTTAAGATTCCCTTGAGGCGGTTCTTCTAGGAGGAGAGGAATGCCACTCTGTTGCTCTGGGATTCAGATGACGGGGTTGTTGAGAAGGGCCAGCACTGGTATTATCCGGTGCAGAGGTTAAGTTCCAGGTTTTAAGAAGAGCTAGACCTTGTTTGAAAATGTGAATAGTGAATGTCTGATTGTCCTTAAACACCAGAAGTATCCCCAACGATATCGGATGTTCTTTCTTCTTAGTGTTGAGGTGACATCTGCGTATGTTCTTCTTTGTTGTAAAGTTCTGGCTGAAAGGTCCGGAAAGATCTGCAAGTTGCGGTACTTCTCTGGTAGAGTAGGTTTTTGAAAGTGTGCCCTCTGAACCCGTTCCTTATACGTGAAATAATGAAGTCATACAATAATATCACGTGGCTGATCTTCAGAAAGGCCTTTGGGTCTTAGAGAACGGTGAGCCCTATCTATCAAATTCTCGGACTCTGAGGAAATTGGAGCCAATAGTTGGAATAGATCTTTCAAAAAAGGTTGTAGATCACTAGAAGAGACAGATTCCGGCACCCCCCGGATCCTAAGGTTGTTGCGCCGGGACCTGTCCTCCAAATCCGCAATCTTGTCCTCAACAGAGTCCATATATTCCGATAAATTTTGGGCATACGTCAAGCAATTAGATTGTTCAGTAACCAGATCATTGCAGCGTCTCTCGAGCGTGTCAATCCGCTCATTAGTGGATGAAATTTCTCTCTTGTGTTCAGCCGTTGAAGCGGATAGCTTGGCAGCAAACGATGAATGGTGATCATCTAACATACTTTTTAACGAATCTAGTATGAAAGTGGGTGTCACAGCCTCACCAGAGCTTTGTTGAATATTTTTTAAGGCTGATAAGGGAAATTCAGAGGAATCAGAGCCAGGAGAGTCAGGAGGTTCCGGCATAATGTGATGATCTGATAGTACCGGACTAAAGTGATCCATGACTGTCTTTTTTTGTGGAAGTTGCGGCTTGTTTTTTTTCCTTTGAGATTGGGACATAGTTATAAAAGATAGATATGTTGTTTTCTTCTGTGAGAAGTATGTATGCCCACAAAAGCTGTCGCAAGTAAACCTCCTATTCACTCTCTGAAGAGCAAGCCCTCTAGAGTCATTTAGTGAGTCAAGTCAGGCTGCATGGAACACTGATGTTAGGGTGGGCCTCCTGCGGCCAAATGGTGGGTTTTTATTTTTTCATTGCTGCAATGTTAGGTTGCCATGAGAATGGGGTTCCAAGGATAGGCAAGTTAAATAGCAAGGCAGGGTTTTATTTTCACCTCTAAATCTCAGTGGCAAAGGGTCCTTTAATTATGAATACACCAGGTTAAAAAGTGTTGTAAGGCAACCCAGGTAGACACCAACACATTAACCTTCAGTAAATTTCCTTTTTTAGGGTAGCAAGCTGTTGCCTGTAGTATGTATAACATTGTCCATCAGCAATTTTGCTGCCCAGGAGGACAGACAATTCGATGAAATAAAGTGGTGTGTGGAAGAGTAAAATAAAGTATAGGTCCTCTAACTGGATCTTGCTCTGATGAACAGGCCCTCACACACAACAGTTCATGTGTTATAAATATTATATAGGGCTGTTGTCTAGCTATTTATAAAGGGTTTCACTCAGTACAGCACCTATCTCTATTTGTAGGTCCAGCACTGTTTTGCCGGCAGAAGGGCTTCAGCCCTATGTTAGGCCCCAGTATTGCGCTATGTGGCGACAGAGTGTATTTATAGAAGAAGGAGGTGTAATCTGTGGCTCACCTCTATGGTCGCTTGTAGCGATAGAAAATGTTCCCCCGCAGGTGTGGGCAGCGTGGTTGACCAGCAAGAGTATGCCGGGGAAATCGCAGGTCCGTAGGTGAAGCTCTATGCGGACCACGTGGGTTATGGCTGAGAGCCAAGATGGCGCAGCCTCTATGCAGCTTGCTGATATCAGTCTGCGGCAGAGCACCTCCGTGTGAAGCCGTTAGGGTAGGCGGCAGTAGGTGAGTGGGGGTACAGTGCCCTAGTGGATGTGGGCTCCGGAATTGGTGTGTGGCCACTGTCTGAGCTTGTACTCGAAGTCGGGTTCTTATGCGGGCTCCAAGTTGGATAGCTGTGGGTAATAAGCTGTTAGCTGCTCTCCTCAGCCGTGACCTCACCGGGTTTTTTCTTCTTATTCTTCGCAGGGGAGGTATTAGGAGTGGAAGGGGAGATGTTTTATAACAAATAAAATAGTAAAAGGGTATAGATTATTGGGGCTTAGAAAGTTTAGCGCTGGAGCTCTCTTCAGGTGCGACTAATCTCTCCCGGCGTTGGCTCCGCCCCCCATTTTAAGATACTTTTAAATTCACTTCTATTTTCAAATGTGCTTTGGTCTCTTGGTATCCCGTGTTGAAAAAGAATACGCACATATCCTACACTAGTGGAAGATGCTGCTAATTGGTGCCTTCACACATTTGTATTTTGTTATTGGCTGACTAGCTGTGTTCATCTTGCTGCCAGTAGTCCAATGCTGAAAGTTTCTTCAGCAAAGGATAACAAGAGAACAAAGCAAATTTTATAATGGAAGTAAATTGGAAAGTTGTTTAAAATTTTATGTTCTTTCCAAATCATGAAATAAAATGTTAGGGTTTCCTGTCCCTTTAACACATCACCAGGTCCTTAGCATTTTGATAAGAAGCAGTATTGGCAGGGTATATACCTGCTGTAATATATTCTAGGAGAGGGGCGGTAAATTGTGTCTTTGCCTGTGTAGCCAAAAATCCTAGCACCGGCCCTGTGTACTTCCATTAACAAAATGTGCACAGTCTTTTATATTTATACTTTTTGAGTCACTAGCTCTTACTGAGCATGTGCAAGAATTCACAGAATATACGTACATGCATTTGTGATTGGCTGATGGCTGTCACATGATACAGGAGGAGTGGAAAATCATAACTTTGAAATTTGTCATAAAAAAATCTACTACTCACATGAAATTCTGACAAACTGCAATTGCATTGTCTTGTTATCTTGCATTTGTTGATTATGCACATCTACTGTATTAACTGGTCCTTTAAGTAAAACATATGTCAATACAACTAATAATTTTTGTAAACTTAATAAATCAAATAAACGTTTGCCCTGTAGGACCACAGTTTCCACTGGCTTTTAATAAAATGAGTATAATTGAAACTGTATTTAAAATTATTACTGTGATGTGTGTGATAGAAGAGGCAATCAAAATCCCTAAACTCAAAATCCCTAATAACATGAAACAGAATTTTGAAATCCAGAAAGATCATAATCCCTAATGTCTAAAATTCCGAAAATCAAAATGCAGAAAGATCAAAATATATATACAGTGTGCTGCGATGTCGCCATCTTCACTATCATTTTGCCTCCGCCTGGGTGATGGGGGTGAAGCCCCCCTTGTAAACCTCATTCCCCAAGGTTCACTTGGGGTGGATTCCAGAGGATCGGTGGGGCGCCCCTTGAAGATACATTAACCAGGTAATCTTGCAGGAGTGTTTCGGGATTCTGGTTAGGGATTTTATTTTTTCGGGATTTTAATATTCAGGCTTATGTTGTGTCGGCATTTTTAAGTTTCGCTATTTAGAACTTCGGGACTGCGGCATTCTGTCTTGTGTACTTCAGTCTTTTGATATAGACCGGTGTAATAGATATATATTATTGAACCTAATAACGTTTATAAATGGTACTTTGTGGCTTTAGACTCACAGGGGCTGATTTATCATGGCCTGAATGGGGCAGAATGTACCTGTTTTCATGCCAGCCTTTAGATGTTAAGAAGCAGCGCTCTTAAGGCTGCTGCTCCTTAACTCATTCGCCACCTCTGAGGCGGCAGACAGCAATCAGCCCGATCGGATACAGGGGGCGGTATTGCACAAGCATTTCACAAGAAATGCTTGTGCAATGATAAATGCCAAATGCGTATGCTGTTGGCATTTATCGATGTACGGCGGACTACTGTAGATAGATGATGATTATTGGCAAATAAGTTGGCGTCTTGGCTTGCATTTAAGCCTTTATTTAGACTTCACAATTTAGATCCTTCATGTGTGTAACAAAATAAGATACATTCATAAATCCCTTCATCAAACCATGTCATATGTCTTTAAAATACACACAGCTACTGAATTCTCATAGTACTTCATTATATTATATAAGTTGTATTTCCCCATAAGAATTCTAAAACATGATTTAAGGTAAACTACTTACTTGGGATTATGTAGTCTTCATAGACCAAACTTTCTATCTCCTTCTGGCTATATACTGTCTGAGTACTCACACAAGTGCTAATTGTTAACTATTAGTTTTTAATAACATTTATCCATGAATGTATAAAAAAAAAAGTATGAAACATTACTCTCAAATATTTTGCAGCTACAACTGTTACACACACATTTATTTATATATATTCTGTAGATATAGGTGCACTCCCACTAACAAACGTCATATGCCAGGGTGCTAGGAGTGGTAAATAGAGCTAATAGACAAAGCGCTCTCTGGTCTTATCAAGTGTATAACACAATTTTATTAGTGACGTTTTGGGGAATTCACCCCTTCATCAGACCAACAACAGTGAGGAGAAACATGCAAGCTTATAAACACAATTAGATCCCCCCCAACAGAAATTGTGCCAAAAAAAGGGGATACCATAGTGATACAAAACTTCACCCACCAAAATACAATCATTGTAACAGAAGTCTATATAATCTACAGCTACTGCTTACCATAATCATTGTCAACAATGCCAATAGTGTGTGGAACAAATCTATCACCTCCAGTATGTCCTGGTAAGAGGCCGTGACTGTGTGGACACCGAAGCAAATTAGCCCCGCCCATATGGGGCATGTATTATAGTGTTAGGGAAATTGCTATGTGGAAAACTCAAAGCATGTACTACAGTGTTTAAGGCACCATCAGGGGTGATTAATGAACAGGCATACAATCTAATCGCATGAATGGGTAGCCTGTTCACAAGCATAATCACTAAGAGAAAGATGGGCCAAGTAGTATACCGATCCATATGCTCGCATGCAAAACAAAGAGCATAGCATTAATATTGGAATTATTGCAAAATCAATCACATTTGTAAACCCACAATTTGCAACATAAATAAGCCTAATGCGTTCAATAGAGTATTAAAATATGTGGTGCAATAGTAGAGGTATGTTATAGACAACATAACAGTTATGTGATCAAAAAACGTGATATAAAAATGCAACCTCATTTTTGCTATTTCATCACCACAAATAAATAACCAACTGAGAATAGTAGGCAGAAAAAAAAAAAAAAAAAAAAAAAAAAAAAAAAATCGGCAAAAAATAACTGACACAATATAAACAGGCCAAGTTTTATACCAATCTCTACTGTATCAAAATAGTGTGCATAATAGGGACATTGACATCCCCATAAGATCAGTCCTATATCATTTCATAAGCCCATAATATCCAACACAGATATACCTAATACATATGACAATATATGAAGATATGTGGTAAAATGGTACAAATATGTTATTTACATCATAACAGTTATACTTACACAAAAAATGTGATATACACCTGCAACCTCATTTTTGCCATTTCAACACCACAAATAAATAGCCAGTGAAAATAATTGGCAGAAAATAACTGTCAAGAAAATATCTGGCATGAGATATCCGGGCATAAGAGACAAAACAAGACTGTTTGGGTAATCAAATATTGAAGTGGTTATGTCTTTAGAAGCCTATAGATAAAAATAGCATCCATATAAAACATCTGTTACTTATGAAAGATTGGGGACACAAAATCACATATGCGCAGACTAGCAGGCACCAAGGCATGAGCTAAAACAGGTAAAACAGACCAGAAGTAAAGGGGACTACATATTAGTATGTGCTATGTATATCTCAGGGGCAGAAACAGGGCAAAGATAAATAATGTAGGGACAAGGTGTTGAACCCATGTCTACACAGTTCCTACTGGCACTTTTCTATACATAGTTAGAGAATCAGACAGCTGGGTGAAGGTAACACGTACAACAGCCTATCAGGTGACCCTATGATACAGCTGAAACAACAGATTGATACAATGGTTAATGATGCACTCTTGAGTGGATGGATTGACATGCAAACCAGAGAGTAGCTAATGATTTCACATCCAGTAAGGCCAATAGAGAGAGAGAAAAGAGAGAGAGAGAAAAGAGAGAGAGAGAAAAGAGAGAGAGAGAAAAGAGAGAGAGAGAAAAGAGAGAGAGAGAAAAGAGAGAGAGAGAAAAGAGAGAGAGAGAAAAGAGAAAAAAAAGAGAGAGAGAGAGAAAAGAGAGAGAGAAAAAAGAGAGAGAGAAAAAAGAGAGAGAGAAAAAAGAGAGAGAGAAAAAAGAGAGAGAGAAAAAAGAGAGAGAGAAAAAAGAGAGAGAGAAAAGAGAAGAAGAGAGATAACTTGTAAAGATGGTATTGAAAAAAAAACATCAGCCAAACTATTTTCAACAAAACTCCTTTCTAATGCATATAAAATGCTTTTAGGAAGTACAGACTTTACCATTTCCACCAGCTGAGAAACAAACCTAACTGACTGAATTTGTACTTTTCTTGCCAAATCAGAAGCTGAAACCCTTTTAAAACCAGTAAAGTCTATTAAATGTTTAACTTTAGTAACTCCAGCCTTTACAAAAATGGAAACCAAACTCTTAGAACTAAAATGTTCAATGTTTAAAGATGGATTATAAAACAAAGGCTCCTCCAAAATCCAGGGAAAACTTAAAGATTCCTCATTCCATAAATGTTTTAGAAATTTCCAAGCATTTAAAATGCTGCCATAAAAAGGGGTAGCATTGGTTACATCTATTTGACCCAAATCTATTAGAAACAACTGCTGATCATACCCCAAACCACCTACTCTATGAAGCAGCATAAAACCAAGGTATCTCCAAGGGGCATAACCATCATAAAACAATAGTCTCTGCAAAAAACGAAGCCTAAAAGCTGCTGTTCTGCTTTTTAAATCCATTAAAGCCTGACCACCTTCACTTACTGGTAAAAACAAAACACTTTGCTTAAGCCAATGATTTGAATCCCAAAAAAATGACAGTAATTTTTTCTGAATATTTTCTAAAAGTAGAGGGGGCGGATTCAAAACAATCAATCTATGCCACATCATAGAGGCAATTAAGTTATTAATAACTAAAACTCTCCCTCTATAAGATAACTGAGACAGCAGCCATTTCCATTTTTGCAACCTCTCCTCTATCCTGTCTAAAACTCCCTCCCAATTCAAATGCATAACTTCATCTGAGCCTAAAAAAACTCCTAGAATCTTAAAACCAGATCTGTTCCACTCTAATTTTTCAGGAAGACTTGGTGGAAAATCCTCACTCCATTCCCCAAGCAAGAGAGTATTACATTTAGGCCAGTTTATTTTTGCTCCTGAAGCGATTTCATATATTTTTTGCCAATTACAGAACACATTAACATCTTGTTTACTACACACAAACACATATACATCATCAGCATATGCAGAGATACTTTTATAGAAATAGGAACCTGTATGTGAGGTAAACTTAAACCTACCAGATGGTCTCTTAATTTAATCAGTAAAGGCTCAATTGCAAGAGAATACAGCATTCCAGAAAGTGGACATCCCTGCCTAATACCAGTTTGTACAGTGAAAGGACTACTAAGTTCACCATTAATCTTAAGAAAACTAAATATATTGTTATATAAAAGTTGTATAGCAGAAATAAATTGAGGACCAAAACCATAAGCATGCAAAGTACTGAAGAGGTAATCATGCTCAACTCTATCAAAAGCCTTCTGTTGATCTAATGAAATTATACCCACATTAATATTAAACAATTTGGAAACAGCTATAGAATCCCTTAATAAAGAAATATTATCATGAATACAGCTATTAGGAATACTGTAGGTTTGATCAGGGTGCACTACAGAACCTATAACTTCTCTCAAGCGCATTGCCAAAGCTTTAGAAAAAAGTTTATAGTCTGTACATAACAGAGAGACTGGTCTCCAATTTCTTATATCAGTCAAATCACCTTTTTTAGGCAACAGAGTTATCACTGCACGCCGACAACTTAAGGGCAGCTCTCTAACCTGTAAGGATTCCTTAAGGACCAAGTGAACATCTTCACCAATTATAGTCCAGAAATGCTTATAAAAATCCACAGGAAGCCCATCAATTCCAGGGGCCTTGCCACTGTGCAAACTGTTTAAAGCAGAAGTCAGTTCATCAAATGTTAGAAGTTTTTCAAGGTCCTCCACATCCCGATCCTTGATCTTTGGGAGAGAACAGAGGAGCTGCTATGTAGCAGAATCTGATCCATTACAGACTTTTCTCCTGAACAGTTCTGTATAGAAATCCACAGCAAAGTTTCTTATCTCCTTTTGCTCAGTGAGCTCCAAACCATTTGAGTCCTTTAGACAAAGTATCACTTTCTTTTGTCCATTTTTCTTCTCAAGTCCAAATAAATACTGTGATGATATGTCCATCTCTGTTGCAACTTGAAAGCGAGATCTTACTAGCGCACCCTGAACCCTACTATCCAATAGGTTGGCTAACAACTGTTTTTTTAACTTTAAATCATCATACTATATTTTCAGAAAAAAGAATTGCAACTCCTGCACTTAGAGCCATGACTGAGAAAACACTTCCCTCTCCATTCTCTAAACCACACACTCTCATTAGTTAAATCTGTATGAGTTTCTTGTAAAAAAGATATCTTCACTTTTTTCTGTATTAAATATGAAAAAATTGTAGCTCTCTTCTCACTACCTCTACACCCA